>NW_018226794.1:87303-171227 GCF_001263595.1 Phalaenopsis equestris
TTTGAAGGCCACAATCTTGTATTTACTTGAGGATAGGGGGGTTCTGAAGATCCTCGTATGCCATGATTCTTTCATTGATGATCCCTGCAGTCCATAGTAATTTCATCATCGCCTTTCCCGAAGTCGAATAGCTAAGATCTTAATCTGATCACATGAGCAGAGAGAAGATGGGGCTTTAATTTCGTCGTGTGATACAGGGAGAATAGGGAATTTCGGTGGCCTTTATGTGCTGTGATTCTGTCGTTACCATCCTGTAAGCTTTAATCGCGACTGTATCGCTCGAGAATTAACGTTGCGGTTTGGAGGAAGGAGGAGATGTTGGATTCATACAAACAGAGAGAGGCCTTTGTACACAGCGATCTCGTCATGATACCGTTGTTGCCTTTCGGTTGTAGATCTGGTGAGAGGAAGACAAGAGGTGGAAGTAGGAGAAAAGTCGGAGTACAAATGTCTTTGCATGTCGTGATTCCCTCGTTACCTTCAGTCAGCCCTAGTCGCGACTATGCGATTGTATCGAAGAGATGTGAAACACAGAGAATGATGAGAGTTTTGAAGGTTCTTGTAAGTTGCAATCATATTGCTTCCAAGCCCTGGTCGTGCCTGTATCGCAAGTGTTGAGATCATGAGAGGGATATTTGGGAGTTTTGGTGGTCTTTGTATGCCACGATTTTGTCGTTGCTTTCATCTCTGGCTCTAACCAAGACTGCATCGTCAAGGCCACAATCTTGTATTTACTTGAGGAAGATAGGGGGGTTCTGAAGTTCCTCGTATGCCATGATTCTTTCATTGATGATCCGTGCAGTCCATAGTAGTTTCATCATTGCCTTTCCTAAAGTCGAATAGCTGAGATCTTAATCTGATCACATGAGCACAGAGAAGATGGGGCTTTAATTTCATTGTGTGATACAGGGAGAATAGGAAATTTCGATGGCCTTTATGTGTTGTGATTCCGTCGTTACCATCCTGTAAGCTCTAATTGCGAATGTATTGCTCGAGAATTAATGTTGCGGTTTGGAGGAAGGAGGAGATGTTGGAGTCGTGCGAACAGAGAGAGGCCTTTGTACACAGCGATCCCGTCATAATACCGCTGTTGCCTTTCGGTTGTAGATCTGGTGAGAGGAAGACAGAAGGCGGAAGTAGGAGAAAAGTGGGAGTACAAATGTCTTTGCATGTCGTGATTCCTTCGTTACCTTTAGTTGCCCTAGTCGCGATTTTGCGAATGTATCGAAGAGATGTGAAGCACAGAGAATGATGAGAGTTTTGAAGGTTCTTGTAAGTTGCAATCATATTGCTTCCAAGCCCTGGTCGTCTGTATCGCAAATGTTGAGGTCACGAGAGGGATATTTGGGAGTTCCGGTGGTCTTTGTATGCCACGATTTTGTCGTTTCTTTCATCTCTGGCTCTAACCAAGTCTGCATCGTCAAGGCAGTCGAGGGCTTCGGTGAGGCTGCTAGCAAGCATGAGTAACCAAAAGTTGTGTCTCTGTCATGCAAATATGGAGAATAGGGAGTTAAAACAGTGAGAAGGAGATAGGGCTTTCTCACCTCCATGGATTGTTACTGTTTTCTAATTCATTATACGCTACAATCCTGTTAACTGCTTTACATTGTAGTCCCACAAGGCCCCATTATCTTTGTTACATGTTATTAACATTGTTTGATATCTGTTTTGGCAATCTTATTTAATGTCACGTTTTATTCTGTTGAATCAAATCAGGAATTGGGCTTTCATTGAAGATTTTTGCTGCTAGAATTCGTTAGGGATGCATTGAAACTTCCTGCTTGAGTAGAGTTTGAAAGATTATGTGAAGTTCCTAATTCGTTCTTTTGTAGGCTATGAATTGAACTCTTGACCTATGTAAAATTCAATAAACACTGATTGTTGTAATAAAATTTAATTTTCCTTTATTTTTGTATGCATATTTGTTGGATTTAGGTTTTTTGAGACTACATATGTATGGGTGAGTACTTTGGAGGTGACTCCTTGTAATAGTGTGACGCTTGATTTTTCCTTTATATTTTAATTTGTTTGGTTGCTAGTTTTCTATCTGATTGTATTTTTGGTAATTATTATGCTAAGCATATTTTTTTCAATGTGTGAACATGATTTTTGTTAAAATTAATATTTGTTCTTTGTTTTTCTTATGAAATTCTTGAGGAATGATTATGACACTCAAAAAGGGAGTGAATTGGGTGATTTAAAAGTCCTTTTACTTTTAAAATTATTGCTAAATAAATAACTTTGACTCAAATTTAACGCACCTCAACATTCCAACAAAGAATAAGCACACGCAAAAAATAGAATGAAATACTAAGAGTTAATTATAACCACATATAGAAATTAGCCATAAAAAAAAGAGCATATAAGTAAAAATTATTATCGTTCAACTCAAAAATCAACCCAGAGCTTACGTCTACTTCTGTTTAATCCCCAGTTTCGGAACTCACTACCAAAAGTAGAAACTTCCTTCAATGGGGCTTTAGAAGCTCTACACTAATATACTCTACTGCCAGGTGAGTGTAACTTAATATACTCTTCTATACTACGTGAGTACAAAACCAACTTCTTGAATCATACACACTCTCCTTTTGGGTAAGTGCAACCAAAATTACTTTAATCTAAAGAAATATTTCTTTAACCAAAGTTTTTTCAAACTTTGGTGGTGATTGGAAAAAGGTCATCTTCTACAAAGCTTTCAATCTCTCTATAGATGATATGTATAATGAAAACTTATACACTAACAAAATTCAAGTTCTTTATAATTTTTAGGGATAATTACATATCGAGCACCCAAAACATTGCTATTTACAAATCAAGCACCCATGTGATTTTTGTGATTTTTTGATTTTTGAACTACCGAACTGATGCATTTACCCATTTCATGATCGAACCATTAAAAATTTGAAACAAATGAAAATATGAATTCGTGTTTTATAATGAAAATATGGTTTATACTCGATCCTGTAATTGTTTATCACGCCATTACGAAAAATTCTTATAGCCTTACTGTTCTCTTGCTCATCACATACACAACCTCCTTCACTTACACTGCATCTCTTCTCAATTTCCAAATATTTCTTCAATTATGGATAGTCCCACTGTTCCTTGTCCTTTATCTCTCTCACTCTATTTGTGCATGTCCATAATTGTTTTGTTTCATCTCTTCCCCTCTTTCAGTTTAACAGACTTCCAGTTGGTGGATTCTGGGTGGAAGCACCGTGTGTTTTTTAACAGTGGAAGCCTGCTATCACTACTTGCCTTGTTGAAAAACTTGTAGCATTTATGATAAGCGAGCATGCTTGTCTAAAGCTGAGGAGTTTCATCTGGTACTGGAATCAGCAATATACGTGCTTTTTCTCATTCTTCCGGAAATTATGCATCCTTAAGTCGTCTTATAATACGTTTTCAGCTTGAATTTCATATTTTTTTTTATCTCTTATTGAAGTTAAATGTGAATGGCTTTTATGTATTTTTTAATAGTTCGCAACTGTCCAATTTTTCTATTAGCTAAATTTAGCATGTCTTTATCTCAGGGGATCACTGCTGTTCTGAACTTTCAAAGCGAAAGTGAGCGGGCAAATTGGGGGATTAATTCACGAGCTATTAATGAGTCCTGCTGCAGCTTAAATATTTTAATGGTGAACTATTCTATTAGGTAAGTGAACGAATATCTCTTGTTTAAGGTTTACTTGCATCTCTCCGAACTTTGACCAATTTTTTTTTAGCGTTATAAAAATCTAATTGTGTAGTTTTGTGAACTTTAGAGAATAGAGCATCATAATATTATTGATATGAGAGGTTTTTAAACCCAATTACAATAGACATAACAAAGGAAATAAATAAAATAATAATAAAACAAATAGGAAAGAAGTAAAACAGAATAAAATAAATAGAAAATACATAATGAGGGAATAAAAGCTAATAATAAGTAATAACGACTAGGAATTGTCCTTTCAAATCTAATACCCTCTCTCAATTTGAAACATAGATGTCAATCATGTTGAACTTGAATTTGAAGTCATCGAACAAAGAACAAGGAAAATTCTTGGTAAGGATATCTGCTATTGACCACTAGAGGGCACAAAAGGAACACAAATTTCCCCAGACTCGATCTTTGTTTTAATAAAATGTTTTTTAATCTCCACATATTTAGTACAATTATGCTGGACTGGAAAAATGTTTTTTTATCTCCACATATTTAGTACAATTATGCTGGACTGGATTTTGAGTAATGCTGATGACGGTTTTATTATAACTGAATAGTTGCAGCGGGACAGATGTTGGCATACGAAGTTCGCGGAACATGATGCATAACTAGAGGGCTTCACAGATTCCCACGAACATGGACAAGAATTCAACTTCAACGCTGCTCCGGGCAATCACAGACTGTTTTTTGTTTTTCCATGTGACAAGATTTTTTCATACAAATAAGCAATACCTCGAGGTGGAACGTCAATCATGAACCATCCCAACCCATCAACATTTGTATAAACAACAATAGACTGAGATGTGTGACGAGAGAAAAACAAACCCAAGCCTTGTGTACCTTTTAAATAGTGGAGAATCCGATAGATAGCTTAGGGATGGTGCTCATAAGGGTCATGTATGAATTGACTCACTATACCAACTGCGTAACGTATGTTGGGGCTAGTATGTGCGAGGTAGATGAGTTTACCTACAAGATGCTGGTAATGAGTTTTGTTGACAGACACAACATTGAGGATGTCAGTTAATTTTTCATTGAGATTTATAGGGACAACCACTGGTTTGCATAGAAGGTTGTTCTCTGTCAAGAGATCAACTGCATATTTGTTCTGAGAGTTTAGGCCAGATAGGATATGTGATTTAATATCTTCGTACTGAGAGTTTAGGCCAGATAGAAAACTCATAATAGTCATTTGTTCTCTTTGAGCGTACTGAATTCAGACATCAGTATTGAAGCGCAATAGTGCATTCAATTCTTCATAAACACGTTTAAAATGCACGTGATAAATGTTAAAAGATTGATCATGTTGTTCAGCTCAATAGATTTCCTTCCATGCATTAAATATTAGAGAAATATTCACTCCCAAAAAACACAAATTTCAATTCTATCATCTCTCATCCAGTCAGAATAATTTAGATCAGCCTCAGCTAAGGGTTATCAATAAGGTGATGCTTTTGAGAAATACTCCTCAAGTTTGTCTCAATTTTGTTCCAATAAAAATAATTTATGTCATTTAAATTTTTATCAGTAATTTTAACCATTGATGAAGCCAAATTTGTCACAATATATTTTTGTTCACCAACCATAATTATCACCAAATATTCAAAAAGATTGAATCACCAATAAGTTCAAACGTTTTTGGATGGGCTCCTCAAGATGACGATATGACGGGACGGTACAATTTGATGTAGACTTAGTTGAAGCTATAGCTGAAGCTATAGTTGAAGTATAGCTGAAGCTATAGTTGAAGCTGGAGCTATAGTCGATCTTGATCTCCCACACCAAGTAGAGAAAGTCGTTCAAAGAGTCCCCGCGACAACCGGAGACCAAGTCGAAGCCCTCCACCTTCCAAGGAAAGGAAACACAACCACTCCCCTTACGACAGCCAACGCCCTATCCCTTAGCCCAAGGAGGAACACAAGGAAGACTAGCGAGAACAACTCAAGCTTTTACAAGCAAAATCTCCAAGTGGTTTGATTAGCATATAAGGACTTATGGATGGACATAGCTTCTCAACCAATCCTTTTCTCCGAATAACTGAACAGAAGACGAAAGCCAACAACTAACTACAAGATCCACAAATTAGGATATAGCTTCCACATAGAGAACTACAACAACCACCAGGTAAGGACAACAAACCACCAGGATCGGATGTATATCTCCCAGGTGCACTAGATTAAAAACCTTCGAATCTTCAAAACAGATAACAATTTCTCAATCAGAAACCCTCATGCACTAATTCAATTGATTACAAGATCTAGGGCATGGGGCCTTCAACACGCCATCATATTCGAAAGCCGATATCACATAGCTTCTCAACCAATCCTTTTCTCCAAAATAACTGAACAGAAGACGAAAGTCAGCAACTAACTACAAGATCCACAAATTAGGATATAACTTCCACATAGAGAACTACAACAACCACCAGATAAGGACAACAAACCACCAGGATCGGATGTATATCTCCCAGGTACACTAGATTAAAAACCTTCGATTCTTCAAAATAGACAACAATTTCTCAATCAAAAACTCTCTTGCTTTAATTCAATTGATTACAAGATCTAGGGCATGGGGCCTTCAACACGCCATCATATTCGAAAGTCGATTTAGGGATCAGATGTTGGCGAGAGGAGTCAAAGCCTAGAGGCTAACAGAGCCCAAACCCTCGGGATGATGGCAATTCGAACGACACAGACGAAGCAACACTTGCATGTTGGAAATGTAGCCAAATCGAGGAGCAAACTATCGGCAACGTGCTGTACTGTGTGTGCCTCTAATACCATGTGAAGGAAAACATTTTTTTCTTATTTTTTATAATTGAAAATATATGTTACATGTTTATATACACTCCAATCTTTGTAGTTTAGGAATTTCTCTTATAGAAGAAATATTGTGTAATTAGATCTCCTCTAATTGGATTATCTTCTATATAAAATACATTTATTAGATTTTTTATAGTCATGCTTCCTAATATATAATCATTATATTTATTACTTTCCGAACATTTAATATAATTTCTTTTTATCACGTTTATCAATATCTTATGGTACGGAAAGATTTATTTTTTTGAGATGACAATTAATGATTATTGTATTTTTTTCATTTGTTTATTCTCTTTTTTAAGGGACATGGATCCTGTAGACCTGAGAAAGAAGCTGCCTTTCTCCGTTGGGCTTCTATTTCGGCTTCTAAGGAAGAATCATCGTATATTTGTGACTTGCACAACTGGATTCGATCGATCCCCTGCGTGTGTTATTGCCTACTTACACTGGATTCAGGACACCGCCCTTAGTGCGGCCCACAATTTTGTTAGTGGCTTGCACTCTTGTAGACCTGATAGGTATATGCGCCTTTATTTTAATTGAATTCTTACCATCAATTATTACCCTATAAAATTAAGCAAATTTACACACACAGCGCACAATTTTTATGTAGTTACATGTCACACATAAATTTCCTTCTTTACATACATAACATTTTGGTGTTTTAAACCTATATATGAAATATGAAAAGGTGTATTTCTATGAAAAGGTGTATTTCACTTTTAAAATGTGATAATATTGTGTTTTTTTGATGTGATATTAATGAATTGAGTGCTGTGTAAGTATATGAAAGTTTAGGTGTGAGATATGTAGATACATAAGAATTGTGCGCTATGTATGTAAATGCCCCTAGAATTAAATCTAGTTAATTGTTTCTACTAATGATCCCGATTAGAAGTTTCCTTTGATTGTTCCATTTTTGCATTCTTCTTTTTTATGCATCATCTTTGGAAAATTCTTAGCTTTCAGTTGTCTACAGTAAATTTATTCTCTGCTTTAGTGTAAAAAATGATGGTTTCTACAGACCAACTATTGTTTGGGTCACATGGGACCTTATAGCCATGGCAGAAAATGGAAAAATTGATGGACCTCCAACTCATGTTGTGAATTTCGTGTGGAGCAATGGATGTAGGGAGGTAAAATTCAATTTTATCTAGAGATTGTTCTCCATCTGATCATCATCTTCTAATTTCTGTATTTTGGTTAAGTTTCAATTTTTTGGGATTTATTTTGCTAATACATTGATTACAGCAATTTTTCTTTTATAACATTGTTATTTGTTTCTTTTTGATATTTTTGCTTAAGGGCGAAGAGGTACGCTTGATTGGTGACTTCACAGGCAATTGGAAGGAATCCATAAAGGCAATTCACAAGGGAGGTTCAAGATATGAAGCTGAAGTTAGACTTCGGCATGGAAAGTATGTTTCTAAACTGCCTTCCTGACATTGCAATATTTTTATTATACCAGCTGCCCCATAATTTGATAAATTGAGATTGACATTGAAAATTTTTTTTTTTTTTTGGGTAGAATTTACATGCATATGAAAAAGTTCTTATATATTTGTTTATCCATCTCCTAGTTCTTTATATTTAGTTATGTAGTATTCAATTTTTAAATCTTCTCAGAAGTACCACTAATATTTACTTATCTAAGTTAAAATATTCTTTTGATGTGTATGTTTTTACGTGATTTAGACGTAAGAAAAAAAAAAAAATTTACATGGCAGATGTATAAATATTTAAGAATTTTGTGGCATGAATAGAAATCCTGCTCTATTATTAAAAAAATACTTGAACAATATTTATTTAAATTGAGATTTCAGGTATAACTATAAATTCATTGTTGGGGGACAATGGAAGCACTCTACATCATTGCCCACTGAGAGGGATGAACATGGCAATGTTAACAATGTTATCCGAGTTGGTGATGTTGCTAGAATTAGGCCTAGTCCCAATGAACTACAGATAAAGGTATCCATAAGAATCTCTTTATTTTTTAATTATAGAATTATTTAAAAAACCGATAGAATTTCGTTTTCATTTTCTCTTTTCTTACACATAATAGTTAATGCCCATATTTTTGTTCACACATTGAGTAATTGATACCTGGTAAAAAAGTAACTTTTGTTAATACATTTAACTCCTGGTCAAGTGCTTTTCTGACTACTTGAATGTTTCAAATGTTTTTACAAATTACTGCAATTTTCTTTCTTGTTGCCAAAATCCATCTACTAAGTTTATCCCAGAAAAGGTGAGCCATTTCCACTTTTTTTTATTTTGTTTGAATTCATTTATGAAGACAAACAGTAAAAATAGAAGCAATTTCACCCCAAAGATTGACTCAACATATTCCTTGAGCATGTAATTTTAGTGACTTTTTCTTGAGCTGTTTCACAGTTTTTGTTAGGTTTATCTGGCAGCAATTTTATGGACGATTACCCTGTTTCTCCAAAATTCTTTCTCAAAAATTTCACGCCAACATCTTCCACCAAAACTTAAGCTTTCAACCATCCTTTAATTTGTAGTCCTACATCCGCCGACCAGTTAAATGGGAGGAAGGGAGAAAAGGACACAATGTTGCCGAAGAGAAATTTGCAAAGAGGTGTCCAAAAGGTTACCATGGAGGATATGTATTAATAAATCCTTCAAATGCAACAGAGACTTGCCACATTTAAGAGGTGACAATCCGTTGAGGTTACCTGTATCTATAATTGTGACTCTTCTGATTGAGAGAAACAAGTAAATACATTCCAACATAATATTTTCAGTGGCAAAGAACCAATGCCCCCAAAGATTTGACTTGTAGTGCCAGAGAAGAGGCCAGGATGTTGGAGTAAAAGTTGTAATTTGATTGATGGCCTCATGGATCTAGATGAGTTTATCGAGTGACTTCAAATGGTGGAGCTAATTTTTTAGTACAACAATATTCTTCAGGACGAGAGAGTTAAATTGACAGTCATCAAGTTAAGGAAAAGTGCATCTATCTCTGTGGTGAGAAAATTTGAATCTCCTACGTCAGCATGAGGGGAAAAACAAAATCAATATCTGGTTCAAGATGAAAAGGGAGATGCATCAGAAATATCATTTCTCACATTATCGACATGATATGTTCATAAAACTACACAACCTGTGCCGGAGAGACACTTCAGTGGAAGAGTAAACATCTGACTCTGGTCAACTCATACTGACTGTGAATTGGTGGAACTAGAAAAGCACATAGTAGAAAGTCATCTTGAAGAGTTGAGCTCATTTATCAGTAATGTGGCTTGACTGCAGCCTTATTTGTCCCTACTGGATGTTCAAACCCTAGCATTTAAAATGGAGAAATAACGTTACTAAATGACCGCCACATACTACAGGTAGAGCTCAATCACAGTATCAGACAACAAATATATACCTAATAGAGCACCCAAGTTCACCCTGCCAGAGGAGAAACCCACACAGAGTAGAGAAAAAGTGGAAACCATCAGTACTTATACATCAATCACAACCATAAAGTGCTTCAAGTGTTATAATTTTGGGCACATTGCATCTAAGTGTCTGAACAGAAGTGTGGTATCGTTCACTGAACATTGTGTAGTAGAGGAGGCAGAGGGAGAAGGCCTAGAGGAGAGTGGAGAAGAATATCAGTTGCCCGCAGATGTAAGAGAGATGCTAGTAATCTGATGAGTCATTCAGACTGAGCCCAAAACTCACTCTGGTAAATCAAGTAACAATCAGCCTATAGTACTGACATGTACGCTTCTCTTGACACTGCTCCTTGATTTTTCCGATATTTTTGTCTATCTCGTACAACTCCTTTACTACCTCAAAATCAGCAACTCGAGATTGCATTGCAGTGCTTAGTAAGTAGCGATGACTCAGTGCCTCTGCTACGCTGTTCTGACTTCCCAACTTGTATTTAAGCACTAACTAGAATGACGCTAAGAATCTCACCTAATATAAGATTAGTAAGTAGCGATGACTCAGTGCCTCTGCTACACTGTTCTGACTTCCCAACTTGTATTTAAGCACGAACTAGAATGACGCTAAGAATCTCACCTAATATAAGCATTACTCTGGTTGTTCAAGAATTTCAAGGCTTCATGTTTTGTGAACAACGTGAACTTGTTTGTTAGTAGGTATTAGCTCCAACACTCTAGAGCTCTCATAATGACATAGAACTCCTTGTTGTAGGTCGAATATTTCCTCATTGACTCATTCAGATTTTCACTGAAAAAGGCTATGGGATGACCTCCCTGGCTTAGCACTACTCCTATCCTCAAATTGGATGCATCACACTCTACCTCGAACAGCTAATTGAAATCTGGTAATGCCAAAACTGGGTTCTCGGTTCCCTCGTTCAATGTGTCGAAACTATTATGTGTTGCATTTGCCCATTGGAATCTCTCCTTTCAGAAGCTCTGTATAAGAAGGGGTGTTGGTATGATCCGCGTGTATCTCGTTTCTCCTCTTCAACTAAGTAAGAAAGTATGAGTGAGAATGCTTCTGTGTTGCCAATCCTAGCTTCTTCACCATTAAGGTGGATACCACATTCTCACGGCTCCCATCATCGATAATCAAACTGCAAATTTTCCATTCACCGTACATTGGTGCGAAAGATACTGCGCCTTAGCCATGATCAGTCCCTCTCCCGCTCCATTTGTAGGACTCTCCATATGACTAACATCTTTCTCTCGTCTATTTGGAGCTAAAGTTTTTCCTCTGGATTCTCCTCTGATTCCTCTTCAACCACTTCCTCGACGATGCCCCACTCCGTGAATGAAACAACTCGGGATAGTTGGAGGATGTGTCTGTAGTCGCGACATATGAAACATCTCCTGCCAGGCCTTGTATTGGGCAAGTATCTCTTTTCCATCTTTATTCCACTCATATATGACTTTTCACTTCTCTGTCGGTAGTTGTAGCTGCAGCCGATTGCTTGAATGAGGACTATTGTCTAAATGAGGGTTATTGCTTCTTTTGTTTTTGTTGTCTTTCTTCCTTCATGCTAAGGTCTGGACATCTCTCGTTGACCAATATGGTTGTAACTGCACAACATTATTAATAGTGGGTTTTAGGCTCTCCCAGATAACAAGCTATGGTGTGTTCCTCTGGCTCGACCTACTCACACTTCATCTGTAATTGATCGAATTACGCCGTAAACTCTCACTAATTGATCTCTTTGTTGCAGGTGGCGGAGTTTCAGAAACATGTTATGGTAGTAATGAGGTGAATAGGTATTTGTTGTGCATTTCATTCCTCATCTTTTCCCACTTAGTAATCTTATCACTACCACTTTCTCTGTTTCTACAAGTTTTTCTACCATAAGGAGGCACTCTTCTTCAACTTGATGGCTACTAGTTTTACCCGTTTATCCTCTAGCACTTTTCTTATACTCAAAAATTTGCTCAACAGATTGCAACCAATTGATGAAGTCATCTGTATCCGTAACTCTGAAAGATCCACTTTGATGTCGAAATTCCTGTGTCCTACATGTGTGGTCTCCTCTCTAGGTCTCATTTGATACTGAATTTTGAAGCGTCAGGGCTTGTATTCCTCCTCACTGATGTCTTCCTTATGGAACGAATTAAGATCCTTGTTTCTTTTTCCCCTTCGACTTCCCAAATCACGGTCAAGGGTAATCTACCCATGAGTTCAATCGTTAATCTCTGCAAGCCTATGTTTAAATTGGCGGATCTCTCGCTGTATCTTGTACCATGTAGGTTCCAGCACGTATCTTTTTGGTGGCATGATTAGGGTTTGGGGATTGGAAGGAGTGGTTGAGGATGGGAAAGAAAATTTTTGATGGGGGGTAAGGTGGATGCTAGGAAATCCTATAGGACTAATGTTAACCTATTTCTGATACCAATACTGCAGTTAACCCTAAAGATAATAAAACGTGAATATTATTGCTGAAAAAATTCAAAAGGAATCACAATAAAAGTTCTTAAAACAAGAATAAAATCGCATAAAATCCAAACGAGCTCTTGGATCCAGGACAAAATGTGGTGACTCGGGCTGGACAGCAAGTGTAGGTGGTTTAGGAGATGAAGACAGTGGTCAAGATGGCTGAAAGGGGGTCATGTGACAGCAGCTAGGGATGTTGGAAGGTTGGTGGCAATGGATGGGATGCTCAGAGGGTGGGTGGCAGCATGTAGCGGATCAAGAGGGTGGGGGGTTAGCGATAGCAAGGGGGAGTGTTGAAAGGCTAAACGACGAATGATGAGGTGTTGGAGAGGATGAGACATCAGAGGTGGGGTGCTAGAAGGGATACCAACACCAGGGACCGAAAAAGAGAAGGTGTTGGGCAATGGAAACAAGCTGGAGATGGGGGTAGGTACACAGTTATGCGGAGATAGAACAGGAGCACCACCTGTCCTCAAATACAACCCTAACAAGGGAGAGAAGCTCATGGCTAGAAACCCGAAATTAAAAAAAAAAAAAACTGAACCTTAAACAACAAAACAAAGTATTTATAATAAAAGATAACTAGGATGGGAGGAAACCCATCCCCTTAGGTGACAACAACTCAAAACCTATGTAGGGTTCAACCTGTCAGCCTCATTGCTGAACCAGGGGTTTCTTTGCTGAACTAGACGACTCGTTCAACCCTTATATAGCCCTCGCATTAATAACAGTGGCTCTGCCATAACATATTTCATACCCGTTGTACCATGAAGTGGCTCCGCCATAACATATTTCATACTAACTGTACCATGAAGGGGCACTGTGTGCAATCGAATTATAGATGGAGAAAATTGTGAAAATGCGATATCTATATAGTGGAAAAATGGAGTCTCACTACTCAGAAGCATTCCGAACCATATTCTCTGTTATGGTTGAAGAAATGAAATAAGATCACAGTTGATAGTTGTCTCATGGAGTTTTTATGGGAGACAAGCTGTAAGATCAGGCTTTATGTAATATGCCTAGTGATGCGTGTCACATTCTTTTAGGCCAATTGTGCACAATATGGCAGGGTATACTTCATGATGGCTGCAAAAATATCTACCCACTTTTCAAGGACGGGAAGTGTATTGTACTTCTCTCGTTGAAAGAGTCAGTTGTGATGGGTACTCTGATAGATACAAGAACTTTAATGGCCCATGCCACATTTCTACTGGCTATGAGAGAGGCACCAATTGCAATTGCCTTGGTGATGCTAGAAGTCAGTGCCATGAACGGAATATATATGAAGCAGTACAACCCTCACTAGAGGAGTTTTTAGATTCTTCGACCTTCAATTTACCCACTTGGTTGCCATTATTGAGAGCCATCCAGCATGACATCACCTAATATAGAAATGGGGGGGGGGTTTGAACTATTTCTGGGAGCCCTTATGTAGCAAGTGTGGTGCTAAGTTTCAGTTCAGTTCAACGAAACACTCACCAACAGATGACCATACAGGAGGGGTGAACCACAACATTGGAAATATTTTTAGGTGCTTTGTGGTGAAGATTATTTGATAGTGGAATCCAAGTCCTTTCAGAGAAGAAGAGGAAGTTTCTCCTAGCTTTGGAGAGTGATGCAATCTGTTTTGCGATCACTGGATAACAGAAGCTGCAGGACGTGGGAGCCAATGAATCTTTTTTTATTATATTTCCTTTATTTCTTTGGCAAGTTGCTTTCCTTTGTTTCTTCGTTCTTTAGTTTCTTTCCTATTTCCCTAGTTTATAATTAAGTATTTGCTTTTAGGGGACTTATATATATATATATATATATATATATATTGAGATATATATATCTGTGCGTGTGTTTTGTACTAGGGTCTTGGAGGACAATTTTGCCAAGTTTATGAATTTGAGACGTAGTTCTCTGTTTTATGAACTTCGGAGTGGACGGTTTTGCTGGGTTTATGAATTTGAGACGTAGTTCTCTGTTTTGCTGTCATTTTATCCCTTCTGATTCACTGTCTAGCCGCCTATACATCTGCCGAATCATCGTTGGGTTGCTGTTTTCAGTCCGGACAGCCATCACACTTGGTCCACCCGCTGTCTTAAAACAGATTTTGCTTTCTACATCCTCTCCAACGTCGCCGACAACCCCTACTTTGACATTCCACAACTATCTCCCCACAAAACTTGTGTTCTAAATATCTTATAGGAGCATTAGAATGATATCAGACATATTTTTTGACTCTTCCTTTTTTTAATATAATATAGCTATTCAAGATCCTGCTATTTAATATTATTTGCAATCTATATGTTCTTCAAATAAGAAGAAAGAAGAAATATCTCTACATTACTAAAATTTTGTTTACTTTGTATCAAGAATATTGATCTAAATTAATTACAATCTACAAGTTTATGGAAGAGAATCATTTTGATATTGATCCTCGAAGATCCGTTTCTTTTCAGTGTTTTGTTTTCCAATTTCTGAGAAATATATTGTCTTCCTTTGGCACCTCATGTAATCATCCCATGTGATTTCTCATGAAAACTTTCAGTATGAAAGTAAATAAAAATGGTTTCTTTGCATAATAATTCCATTGCATCTCTGTTTCTCACCATTGCTGTAAAATTTGCAGGATCCATTAGTTGTGAAGGTAATTGAGCGACAACTGACGGAGGATGAGCGTTTCATATTAGCCTTTGCTGCAAGGCGTATTGCTTTTGCAATTTGCCCAATCAAGCTTGCTCCCAAGTAGAGAATCCTAATTTCCACTGCTGCTGCTGTCCTTTATGTTCAGGATGTTGTATTTATTGTAACCGTGTTGGCTGCTCTGGTGTCAGATTTCATAGTAGTGCATAAAAGTCCCCTGACTATTTACAAGGAGTTATTTTGGTCACAAAATTAATAAATGTCAAATTAATCTCTAGACTCATTCATTGTGGGGTGAATTAATCCCTAGAGAGGACTAGTTTAGCCTATATTAAAAGATTATGAGGACTTATTTTATATTTTTATAGACAAACCAAAATGATCCCTTGACACATAGAAATTATAATTTTAACGTTAAATGTTTGTTCATGTTGCTCTTAGCCTTCTCAATCACGGAAAAAGTATGTTCGGGCACTACCTATGGACTCTAATATTATGTCTTCACGTGTGTTACATTGTGGAGGTCATCTCGGGGTTATTTTGAGGTTATTGAAGGGGAATTCATATATTCTACTTCAATAACTTCGAAATAACCCAGAAATAACTCTGAAATAACATTCGCGGTTTCGCTTCAATAACCTTAAAATAACACAACCTAGGTTAGTTCAGAGTTATTTTTAGGTTATTTCAAGATTATTGAAGCAGAATATATGAGTTTCTCCTCAATAACTTTGAAATAATTCTGAAATAATCTCAAAATAACTTCAGCAGTATTATTTCAGAGTTATTGAAGTGAAACTGCAGATGTTATTTCGGGATTATTTCAAGGTTTTTTTGGAGTTTGCGGTTTCACTTTAATATTTTTTAGATATGTTTGATATAACATATGGTGGTATATTATTGGGAGCATGGACTAGAAAAAAATCAATATTCTTTTTAGTTTGTTATTGAGAAAAGGAAAAAAAAATGAAGGAAACACGAGGCACATTTATTTGATTCTTGAATATCGCGGGTTTAATAAATCCTCTCTTTCACTCTCTCCTTGCACATGCAAGCGTACATATATTTGTGGAGTGCTTATTCTAGTGTCTAAATATTGATTTTGGAGTCGACAAACTATGAAACTAATACTCATATTGCCACAATAAATAAATAAATAATAATAATTAGAGAACAAACATTTCATCATTTGTGTTGCCCTGAATATGAAAATCAGACATGCTTTTCTCTTGATGAATTGGTTCTATAGAATTATACAACTCAATATTTTTATTTGTTTTTTTTTTTTTCATAATCACAACCTAATCAACTTTATCCCTTACTCTACTAAGGTATTGAAGGTAATAAATTTGTGTAGCTTGACATTCCAGAACCAAAAAATCAAACTTCACATATCGTTTGTTCAATTTTACCTCAGTGATTTATAAGTCAAGAGTGTTTGGGTTCGTCTATTGGGAACAACATTGAACCATTGAAAGTTCAACTAGTATAAAATGTAGCTGAAATTGCTTGAATATTGCAGTTGAAAGACTTTTTCAAGTACATCTTAATAGCTAATCTCGCAATCTGTGAGTGTTTTCTTTAACATCGGCACCACAGTTATATGTCTTTTTCCCTTCACAACAGAAACTCGTATAAAATGTAAAACGATTTACATCAAAATATTTGCCATGTAGTACCACTACAATTAGGCCCATATGCAAAATGTAATAATCTATGATCTGTGATTCCATTGGTTGTATTATGAACCTATAACAAATAAAGAGGTACCATTAGTATAACTTTAAATGTGATGATCATATTACACACTTGTGATTAGAATTGTTCACTATACGTACATATAATTTGAACCATGTTGGAAATTCAGCTTTGACTTTCCTACTTATCAAAGACTCATCTTTCATGTCCAAACTGTCAATAAATAATCTACCCATAATATTATTATTAGTATTTTTGAATTAATCAGTATATAATTACTAAAATTCTTAATAATAAAAAACAGTATGTATTGAGTTTGGGGACTATGAATCTTATTGTATAAATGATTGAACTTCGTTAAAGTTCATCAAAACGTATGATGCAGCTATCTGAATCTCTTTATTGCTTAGATATCATGCGTCATGCCTCCCTGATGGCTCACTTGATATTTGATATAAGAATAATTATGGTTGTGAAGACATGTCACCTACAATATGAACTCTTTGATGACCTTGCTCAAAATAGTATGAGCAGAAAGTTATGGTCTCATGCAATAGATATGTTTCGCAGAATTATCCCTAGGGATGTTCTTTATTCATAAATATTTTTCTTATTTTATTTAAAAATCTGCCTCACAAAAATTTTACATTGAATATGATGGTCATTAAGTGTGAAATAAAATAATACTGGTAATGTATGCATCAGGGAGGCATACCTCTTGAAGGGATACATCCATTTGTACTGCAATGGACACCCTAATATAGCCTCGTAACATAGAAGTTTAGGTAGATGTTCTATAGAGTTAAGGAAACCAGGAGGAAATATCTGCTCAAGCTTACATAATAATAGAGGAATACTCGCATCAAGATCTCTCAATGAGTCAACAGTCAGTTTCCCAGCACATAACTCTCTGAAGAATATACTGACTTTAATCAAGGGACCGAGCACTGTCTTCGATAGCGCATGAAATGCAATGGATAATAAGCATTGTAGGAATATATGGCAGAAATGACTCTTCATGCCAAATATCTTACCTGTTTCCAACTCAAAACAATGGCTTAAATTTGAAACATATCCACTGGGAAACTTCAGATAATTCACCCACTCAAAAATTATTCTCCATTGAACTGGTGGAAGATAGTACACAACTTTGGAATTTATTAATCTACCCTCATTTGTCTCCTGAAGCACTATGGTCTTTTTATTGCAACAATCGTTCAGGTCCATTTTAGCTTTCACATTATCTTTTGTCTTACCTATGATATCCATCACAGTGTTGAAGCTATTACCAAAAAAATTCTTCTCAGTGCGCATAACATCAAGATTATGTCTAATAAGATTAGCTTTCCTGTACAAAAGATATCAGAAAAAATTGTGCTTCGTTCAGTTGTGTGTGACATCAAAATCAAGAAGACGAGTTGAAGCTACCTTTGGTCACTCAGTGATCTTTGACACTTCATTGATCATCTCCAATATTTTGGTTGGCGGATTTGATCTCTCAACTCTATTTTTGAAGAATACATTTTTGTTCAATCTAACTAGATGATCACGGTTTAGAAATCTTTGACATCAGTCTAACCAATTGTATTTTTTACCATGTTTTAGAGTAAATGTCTTCAACATATTCATGCAGTAAAGACAAGTCAATTTCTCAATTGTGCTCCGGCCAGATAGCATAACATAAGATGGAAAACCACTAATTGTCCACATAAAAGCTACTCTCACTTGAAAATTTTGCTTTGTAACGTTGTCCCATGTAAGCACACTTAGCTCTCATATTATTTCAAGCTCTTCAATCAAAGGTTGTAAGAAGATGTGATTTTTCCATTTGGCTTGTGTGGATATGGTATGATCAATGTCAGAAAAAAAATGACATTGTCATGCACATATCGGGGGGCAAATTGTACGACGTAATGATGACTGGCTAGCCTTAATACGAGGTTGCACCATGACTGCATGGGGTGAAGGCATCTGCACCTAACCCAAGTCTAACACTGGGTACTTTAGCTGCAAAATCCAGGTAAGTATGGTCAAAATGTCTCCAGGCCTCACCATGTGAAGGATGACTCATTAAATTAGCATCAACATATCTAGTATTGTGTCAAGTCATGTGAGGGGTTGTACGCATGGAAGTGAATAATCTCTAAAGCAAGGGTATGAGCAGAAAATAAAAAAGGAACTTGTATCGAGTATTTTTCTGATTTATATTCTTTCTCTCATTTTGTTTGAATCTATCCACAGCACAAAATCGGTAATTCATCTCAATTGCATCAACCTTGTAATATATCATGCACCCATTAACAGAACAATCAGTCTTCTCATATTTTAGCCCAAACTGTGAAACTAACTTTTTTTAATTATGTACAGGTCATCTGACACTAAATTGCATGCAAAGTTAGTCTCTTTCAGTAAATTTTCTACCTGATTGAATGCTTCTCTAGGAATGTTAAAATCAAATTTGATGGTCAACATTCTCAGTGTAAATTATAACTCTGTATGTGCAGTGCAACCATCCCATAAAGGTTGTTGTGCATCATTCAGTAAGTTATAGAATTGTTGCGTTAGTTGTTAGGTGTTTCAGGTTCATGTTGAATGCTCCCAACAAATTAGGCTATTTAAGCTTCATGAACCTTTTCTTCACATGTGTCAGGATCAAATTCATCAGGGGGGCGTAACTTGTTTAAGGCACGTCCTTGATCAAACTGAGCTTTAGTTTCCTGCTCACCATGTGTAGTCTATTACTAATAATTAGGTTTGAATCCCTTGTGGTAAATATCCAGCTTAACTTCTTCAGTTGACAAAAGTGCTTGATTTCTGTGCTTCACACAAGGAAACCAGAGCTTACCATTAGAACGATAGATGGACAGATGTGATGCCACCTATATGAATTCCACAACGACATTTAAAAACTCATATGTGAGTTATTTTCATCTTGGACATAATCTGTCATACAACAATTCTCTCAAATTATGAATATCAATTTGCAGCATAGGTGTAGTTTTACATATCAGTATAACTACTACTGAAATAAACATTAATTAGTCCTTACTTATCAATATGTATAGTGGATGATTATGTTTAGTGGTCCGTGCGAGCTAAGTTTAATCAAAGAAAATGACCTCAGAAACCTATTTTAAGTTGCTTGTTTTATCTAGTGAAGTCAACACTGCTTGGTTAACCATATATAAGACACTTCTCTGAAGTAGTTTATTTTTTAAACAATAGACCCAATGCATTCCTTCGTTTTAACCAACCAATGTGAATTCTACTAAAAACATTCCCAACTATATCATCATCACTGTGAACAAGACCAAATGAACTTCTCCAGCTCAACCAACCAACTTGAGTTCTACTAATAGCTTCCCCATCAATATCACCATCACTTTGAACAATAGACCACATCGATGCATGCATTATCTAATTCTACTAATATCAATATCTCTATATCAGCATCAATTTTTACATACATACCACTGAACTCTTATGTGTATGCATACCTAACACCAAAACTTCAATTTTTACAAACATACCACATTACCTATATATGAATTTCAAACATAACACTCAGTTCTTATGTATGTACACACCTAACACCTAAACTTCAATTTTTTACATAAATACCACTAAACTCTTATGTATATACATACCTAACACCAGAACTTCAATTTATATATACATACCACATTATCTATGCATTTAATTAATACATATCACTCAATTATTATGTATATACTAACGTATAATCAATATATATCACTCAATTATTATGTATATACAAACCTAACACCTAAACTTCAATATTCAAATGCATACCACAAAACTCTTATGTATATACATGCCTAACACCAAAACTTAAATTTATATTTACATATTGCATTACCTATGCATTTAAATAATACATATCACTCACTTCTTATGTATTTACAAACCTAATACCTAAACTTCAATATTTACATCCATTCCACTTAATTCTTATGTATATACATATATAACACAAAAACTTCCATTTATACATACATACTGCATTACCTAAGCATTTTATTCATAAAAATCACTCAATTCTTAAGTACATACAAACTTAATACTATCAAATGGAAATCCGACACTAATCAATATTGTATATACAAAAGATTTTCTATAATTTTTATGTTTTTAATTTGAGCTTATTTTGATGTGATGCACCACACCTTAAAAATCCACACAAAATTGAAGTATGTGTTCCACACAATCTTTGTTTCTTGGCATAACTCACTCAACTCTTAATTGAATTAGATAATTTTTAGGACAAGATTTTTCATACGGAGTCTGGACGCAACTCTGTGTGCAGACTCCAATAATATGTCGCTATGTGTACTACATCGCAGAGGTTATTAGGTGATTATTGAAATGAAACTGAGAGGTTGTTAGGGGGTTATGGGGGTATTAGGAGGTTATTGCAATGGTTAATGCAGGGGGTTATTGAAGTGGAACTGCGAAGGTTATTGCGGGGTTATTGTGATGGTTATTACAGGGTGAAACCACGGAGATTGTTGGAGGGTTATTATGGGGGTTATTGCAGGTGGTTATTAGAGTGGAACCGCAGAGGTTGTTGGGGGGTTATTGTGACATTATTAGAGTTAATGCCTCAATAAATCCCCAATAACATTTGCGGTTTCACTCCAATAGCCTCTGCAGTTCCACTAATAACCTCCATGGTTCCACTTTAATATTTTTTAGGTGGACCCAATGTAGCCACATGGCGGCATATTATTGGAGTCTGCACGAAGAGTTGTGTCCGGACTCCGTATGTAGAATTTTCTCAATATTTAGGGCCCGTTTAGGGTGGCAGCTTTCGTGCAGTGTGGCCTGGGGCCGCTAATCTGCATTGTTTCAGACGGTATTTTGCTTGCAGGTGCCACGCCGT
This sequence comes from Phalaenopsis equestris, assembly GCF_001263595.1. Taxonomy (NCBI): domain Eukaryota; kingdom Viridiplantae; phylum Streptophyta; class Magnoliopsida; order Asparagales; family Orchidaceae; genus Phalaenopsis; species Phalaenopsis equestris. The sequence goes on from NW_018226794.1 coordinate 108,956, forward strand.
TTATCAAAAAGCGGGTCGTTGGCTTAACCACGCAACCTGCTTTTCTTCTCCGATATTTTACGGGCTTGCCCCTAAATTCCACACCGCATTAATATTTTTCCCTTACCTTGCCTACGGAGCTTTCGCTTTCTATGCCCTAACCCATTTTTCTGGACACCATCTTCTTCCGGTATCACTTTTCCCTATATTCTCTTTGGAAAGTTTTCATTTCTCGTGGATTTGCACCGTATAGCAAATTTATCATTCATATTTCTGGTATCGTCTTTTAACATATTTTTCATTCACTCATACACACTCTGAAGTGAGGTAGTGAAATAGATAGCCTCATAAAATTACTGTGGTGACATATTATGTATAGCTACTGATACCCCTTGGGGCATATAATGAGAAAAAATCGTAAGAAATGACAGCATATCATCTTTGCCATCATTTTTGTGCTCAATGCTAGGAAAAATTTATAATTGTGGTCTGTTTGAGCATGCTTATGTAGATTGAATTGCAAATTTTATGTTTAGAAAAATATATTTTTTAATCACACACACACACTCTGAAGTGAGGCAGGAAAATAGATAGCCTTAGAAAATTACTGCGAAAGCATATCATGCATAACTACGGATACCTCTTGGGGCATATAATTAGAAATGATTGGGAGAAAATGATCATCTTTGCCATCATTTTTATGCTCACAGCTAGGAAATATATGTAGAATTTCATGCTTTGTTAATGAAATTTAGGACTAATGTCACTTGAGGGCACTCTTAGGACAAAAAAAACATATTTTTCAATCACACACACACTCTAAAGTGAGGCAGAGAAATAGATAACCTCAGGAAATTACTACAAAAAAAAAAAATCAAGCATAGCTACTGATACCTCTTGTGGCATATAATGAGAAATGATTGGGAGAAAGGGCAACAAATCATTCTTTCCATCATTTTTATGCTCATTGCTAGGAAACATATGTAGAATTTCATGCTTAGTTACTGAAATTCATGACTAATACCACTTGGGGAACTCTTAGGACAAGAAAAGCAAATTTTTCAATCACACACACACACTCAAAAGTGGGCAGGGAAATAGATAGCCTCAGACAATTACCGCGAAAGCATATCATGCATATCTACTAATACCCCTTATGACATATAATGAGAAATGATTGGGAGAAAGGGCAACAAATCATCCTTGCCATTATTTTTATGCTCACTACTAGGAAACATATGTAGAGTTTCATGCTTTGGTACTGAAATTCTGGACTAATACCACTTGTAGAATTTTTAGGACAAGAAAAGCATATTTTTCAATCACACATGCACTCTGAAGTGAGGCAGAAAAATAGATAGCCTCAGATAATTACTGTGAAAGCATATCATGCATAGCTACTAATACCTCTTGAGGCATATAATGAGAAATCATTAGGAGAAAGGGTAACAGATCTTCATTGTCATTATTTTTATGCTTACTGCTAGGAAACATATGTAGAATTTCATGCTTTGTTTCTGAAATTCTGGACTAATACCACTTGGGTCACTCTTAGGACAATAAAAACATATTTTTCAATCAAACACACACTCTCTAAAGCAAGGCAGGTAAATAGATAGCCTCAGACAATTACTACGAAAGCATATCATGCATAACTACTGATATCTCTTGATTTTTATACAATCTAGCTCATTCAACTTCTCAAGTTCACTTGCGCCCTGATTTTGACTTTCTATATAGATTTTTATTGTGATGCATGCGATTATATGTTAATTTCCTTAGTAATGGTTTCCTATTTTTACAAAAAAGTCAAAGAGTTGATCCAAAGCAAAAGCTAGGCAAATTTTTCACTATGAAGCAAAGAAGAATACATTTATAATATTTAAATTATGCTTAATTTCCTTAATAATGATTCTTATTTTTACAAGAAAGTCAAAAACTTGACCCAGAGCAAAAGCTAGGCAAATTTTTTACTATGAAGCAAAGAAGAATACATTTATAATATTTAAATTATGCTTAATTTCCCTAATAATGATTCATATTTTTACAATAAAGTCAAAAACTTGATCCAGAGCAAAAGCTAGACAAATTTTTCACAATGAAGCAAAGAAGAATACATTAATAATATTTAAATATAGGACACTACGCAAGTATACGTATCATTATCAACTAATATTTGATTTTTTTATTACGCCCTGAATATCGAACCCACAGGGAAAACTGGCAACATGCACTTTATAAAAAAAAGAAATTAGATAAAAAAATTTTAATTAGCAAAATATTCTTACCTAAACTCAAAATGTTATAATAGGAATGAAAATTCGATTCTTTTTGTAATTTTTGATAGTTGAAAATAAAGTAAGCAAATAATTAACTTGACTAAATATTTGCAAGATGAAGACAATATAAGTAAAATATTTTTTCCCTTATCATAAATCAGTAACAAGTATAGAAATTCTGTTATGGAAGTATTCCAAATGTGTTGTGCTAAATAGGAGCAATGATATTCTTTACCCTTACTAGAGATGCTATAAAGAACATTGACTAATCTATAGTTTGAATAGTTTTGAAGACCGATTATGTATGGAAGATACTAGCTCTCAATCTAGAGTTTCCTCTTCTCCTCCACCTGAGGGCTAACATCTCGTATCAAAACCTAAAACTATAAATTAAATTGGGGGCTTTAGCCTGTCAATCTAAAGTCCTCTAGTTCTACACCCATGAAAGTTTATTTCCCTATTTATTTGCACTCAACCCCATGAACTGCATTCTCATCCATGAAATTAATATGTGATTCTTACAATTTGATGACTAAGACAATACCATCTCGGATTTTACATGTTCTCACAACAGGTATTAACATCTTAGTTGGCCAAATCAAGAAGTAAATGAAGTACAAGGTTTCAAATCAATGCAACTTCTTCCAACATTAAAGTCTAATACTTCACACAACTTTCTTTCAATACTTAATCACTTATTATTTTAAGGAAAAAGATAAAGAAAACTACTCAGAGTCCATAGAGAAAACACAACCACACATGAGTTTAAAAGTAGAAATCATGCACACAAACAAGAAATCTAAATTAAAACCATATATAGTCACAAAGATAAAAACTTATGTCAGGTCATCTCCACCAAATGTCTTGATGTTCCTTTGAGTTCTCTTCCTTCACTCACAATACAAACTAAAACTTAAAATAAAATAAAAGTGGTCGGGGGCGGCGGTTGTAATGGGCGGCGGCGGAGGCGGTTACTTGGATGGATGATGGTAGTTGGATCCCCTCTCTTGATGATCCAAGTCTTCTTTTATAAAAATTCAAAGGGTGCCTTGGTGTCTCTTCAAAATGTGTCTCCATTCAATGAATCTTTTAGAAGTTGTCTCCTTTCAAAAGCCAATTAAATGAATTTTCGTGTTCATGGGCTATTTCCCACGTTCTTACCAAGGGTTACTTCAAACACCTCTTCAAAAATTCATCTAAATTCAATGAATCATCAAATAACTACTTCTAGCACTTAAGTGTGGGGTATCTGGCGCTTAGGCGCTGCTCTCTCTTTATAACTAGTGCCTACGCGCTCTAGTTCATTTTTGCACCTTCTTCATTTTTGCTCCAAATTTGACCATTTTTCACTCCTTTTATCATTTTTCATCCATTTGATTGTACCTACATAAAAAACACACAAATATCTTTTATTAAAGCACAATATCTCAAAAATAAGTAAAAAAAATGCGTATAAAAAGTCTATATATTTTAGGTGTATCAAAATCCCCTAGACTTAAAATCTTACTTGACCTCAAGTGACACTTCAATCTTTTAAAAACTAAATAAGTAGATGATGTATATGAGTTTCTTTGGGAGTTACTAAAATTTTGATGTAGAAATATAGTAGTCCAATTTAGAAAAAAAATATTAGTAAATGAGATCAACTTAGAGTTTAGAAATTTTTAATGTTAAGAAATATAAAAATATGAGTTCTATCTAGTTCAGAAATATTGTAAATTCTCTAAATATAGAGTTTAGGCTTTTGATAATCTCTACTTTAAAAAGTTATTATTAAGCATAATTTTACTTATCATATTATATTTTTAAGCTTAAGAGTTTCTCAAGTCTAATACTTTAGAAAAATCAGATGTGGAACTAATTTTTGATTAGGCAATCCTCAAGCTTCTCTTCCCTTTTTCAATTTTTCTTTTCTTTCTCTCTTTTTTTTTCTTTTTATTTTTATTTTTCATTTTTCTTCTTCTTTTTCATTTTTCTTTTAAGGTAAGGATTACTATATCTAGATAGGTCTTTAATGATTTTGAATTCCACTCTTCCTTTCCTAAAGCAAAGAGTTGATATATTTCCTTTACTTTAAAACATAATAATAGTTTTTAAAATTACTTTCAATAAAAGAAATTTAAGTTTTTAAAATAAAAGTCTAAATCTTCTAAATTTTTCAAAAATATAATTTCTTTTACTAAAGATAGTTACCTATACTTAGCATTTTCCACACTAAAAATTTTTAAATTTAGGTTTTTCTTCATTACTATTAATTTTAACTAAAATTTCTTAACTAAAATTTCTTACTCATTTCTATATTCAAAATTTTACTTCCCTATTATTATTTCATATAAATGATCATTTTTCTTCAAATCAAAATCAAATTTATTTGAAGTACATTTGAGAACAAATAAATTTTAAGATTTTAGAAAATTTTTCATCCCTCCCCCAAACTTAATTTTTTAAAAAAATAAAACATTTTAGCAGCTTATATAAATATTAACAGGAATGAAAACTAAAAATAATATGCAAGTACAAAAATTAAAAACAGGAGTGAAAATTAAATTGAACAAACTTTAATTTACTTAACATATAGAGATTCATTGGACTTCTATGCAGTGGAGTATAACATAAAAGCAAATAAACACGCTAACAAATATTCACAACTGCAACATAAAAAAAAATATCTGGTACTAAATTGTAAATTTAAAACATGCAGCTTTTAAGTGACAAGTTAGTTATATTCTAAACCTTTCTAAAATTCAGAATTAAGTTGAGCACAAACTAACTAAATATACTAAACAACATAGTTAACACAATTACTACCACAAAAACATAATAACTAATTACAAAAACATGAATACATAACAATAGTGTCTAATGAAACTAAACATAACAAAAACTAACAATCTCAACAAATACATCTCTAAATAAAAAAAAGTATAGAATATCTACACCATCAACATTTCACATCAATACATAAGCTAAAAATTAAACAAAACTATAAACCCAGTCTAATAATCGTCATCCTATGCATCACTCTCATCACTATGCCAAGGAGTTGCAGGCTCTTATGGTGGATATCTCAGATATTGAGGAAAAACCACATCTTGGTTACCTCTCATGAGGTTTTCCATAACTAAGTTGTATTCTCTCTCATAATCACTACGTCTCCTCATGTATCCATCCATATGCTCTATAAAATATTCTAAATTTATTACCTTATCCACAGTGTAGTTAAAGTTATCCAAAATTCTTTGCAATAGTTGTGACTAAGAATCAAATCCAAAGTCTGACCCCGAGATGTAGAAGCATGTGAAGTAGAAGCTCAAGATGTTGAAGCAGCATAACTACTAGAAAATCCTCCTCTCCAACCAAAAATGGAATGATGTGAATAATATTTCACATTCACACTGGTAACGGGCTTAAGAGGTTGCAAGATCTCTTCCCAGCTGTCAAATCTAACTTCAGTCTGCTCGCATAATGAAAACATAAAGGATGCAAATCTCAAACCTGTAGTAGTAGTGGCGATGACAGAACTGGTAATAACATTATAAATCAAAGCTCCAATGTCAACGGGCTTGAACTGTCAGATACAATAGTTCAAAGTTGCTCGATCACAGGTCACTTCACTAAAATGATTGGTAGGTAGTATACGAGCAGAAATTAAATAATGTCATGCCTTTGCAGTGGCATCCAACTTTGAAGTGGAAAAGTTAACTCTCCTTTCATTTGTAATTTTCCAAGGCCCTCTCCCATCAATCAAAGATGAAATGATCTCGTCTAACTCCTCCTCAATAGGATTATAGTTTGAATAAAAACATAAAGTGCTCGGGGGCAAATGATAAAACTGGTTTATTACCTCAGGTGAAGAAGGTCCTGACTTTCCCCTCACCATGACTCCTTTTTCAGCCTCGAGGAGATTCGCATAGAACTCCCGCACCATAGAAATCACTGCTATGGCAGAAAAGCAACAGAACCGCTCCCATTGACAGACTGACTTTCCCCTCACCATGACTCCTTTTTCAGCTTCGAGGAGATTCGCATAGAACTCTCGCACCATAGAAATCACTGCCATGGCAGAAAAGCAACAGAACCGCTCCCATTGACAGAGAACAATCAGATCTTCTACAGCTCCTCCTGAACTTTTAAAACAACGCTCAGGAATCAACTTCCTCGATTGAAGTGCATCAGTGTATGGATCCTGAGCTCTAGCGCTAACAAACTTGCTTAAATCAAATTGGGACTTTCCTTTGCTCATCTTCATTCTTGGTGCCATTTCTAAAAAAAAATTATATAAAATTCACAATAAATTTCAAATTCAACTCTAAATCACTAAAATCAACTCTTAAAAGCTTAAACTTCCAAATCCATGCATTTTCCATAGATTTTTTCTCAAATTTTCACCATAAATAGTGATTTTCGGGTAGCTCAAGAATGTGCTTAAAAAACATGGTAAATATTGAAAATTTTTACATAGAAGTGAAGCTCTTACTTCAAAGATATCAAATCTAGCAAATTTGGCTCAAATCCACTAAGAGATCTCCCCAAACCGCCAAGAACTCTCTAAAATAGGTGTGCCCTAACTTCAAAATCAGGAAAACCTGAGGAAGAAGATGAAGGCGAGGTGTGAAAATGGTGTTTTTTGGACCGAATCATCACTTAAAATGTTTGCGAACCAATTTACGTGAATGGACGCTTAAGCACGGGGTCTTGACACTTATGTGCTAGTGCAAAAATTTTGATTCTTTCGATTTAAATGAAATGCACTCTTAGCCTAAGTCAACCAACCCTACATGCTCTCATAACTCTTTAACAACAATTTCAACAATTTTCTTCCCTTTTCTTCCCTTTCAACTCTCCTCTTATTTAATATTCACCAATCTTAACTAATTTGATTCAATGCTAAATAACACAAAATTCCACACAAACAAACACCTAGATTCATTTATGAACGATTACAAATATTTTTAATACATAGATTCTAAATCCAAATGGTCTTAGATGAGAAAATTCCTAAACATAATCACTAGACAATCATCACATTAATAATATGCTAAACACATTTAACATTAACAATCAAACACTAAACACATAAACACTAAACCATGAACTTAATTCCACTCTCCAATTGGTGGAACTAATCCTGACCTATCATTTAGTCTCTCCATTGGCATTTCGAATGTAAATCTGAAAGAACGGAAGATGGTTAATAACTCTATTTGAATCTTCCTCAATCCATTTTTTCTTCCTTGTCCGCTTCTTTTATAAAATTGGTATGGATAAATTGCATTTAAGTTTCCATCCCATATGATCCAAATGTGTGTTAACTTCCATCACTTTTGCTTCAATTTAAGCTACATCAGCCTCAATTTTAGTGATATACTCCGCTATTCCATTGATGCTAACAACTAGGAAACCATTATATAACTCTTGCACACTCTGGCTAATAAACTTATTTCTCATTGACTCCTCCTTTTTCTTCAAATCACTCTCCCAAGCTGACATTTTTCCAAACCTGTCTCTTTTCACTAAGGATATAGGATTAGAATTGAATTGTGGTAAAAATCTTTACATACCCTTCTATTTATAGGCTCAAAACTCTCCTATAATTCCTAGGCACGTCCTAGAACTTCTCTCCCACGTTCAAGCCAACCAAATCTTGGTTAAAACTTCTAGAAACCAAAATTTGCACATGTTTTTTAACTACCGCACTTAAGCACTGGATATTGACGTTTAAGCGTTGGTGCTCAATTTAGTATAGGTTAACTTAACTTCTTAATACTCATTCTAACATGTTTAAGTCATATTTTAAGGTCATAGAATAATAATTAGCTCATTATATAGTCAAAATACTACCAAAAATTTCTAAATCAAACTTAACAACATAACAATAAAAACAAACACAGATAACTATGAGCTGTCTCCCACATAGCGCTTGGTTTAACGTCGACAACCCAACGTAACCAATGTTTATTCTGGTTGACCCAACATCATAAAATCATTTAATTTAAGTAGGTCACCTAAAAAGTAGGATTTCAACCTATGACCATTCACTTTGAATATTTTTTCAGTTTTAGGATATTTGATATCCACAGCTCTATAAGGATAAACTTTTAACACAACAAATGGGCCCTTCCACCTGGACTTAAGTTGTTTTGGAAAAAATCTTAAACTTGCATTATAAAACAAAGCTTGTTGCCCTTATTGAAATTTTTTAGTCAGAATCCTCCGATCATGCCACATCTTCAGCTTTTCTTAGTAAATCTTAGCACTTTCATAAGATTTATTCTTTATCTCTTCAAGCTCGTTCAACTGCAATTGCCTTTTCTCACCAGCATTCTTTAAATTGTAATTAAATTCTTTAATATCTCAATATACTTTATGCTCAAGTTCAACTGATAAGTGACTTGTTTTCCCAAATATTAGTTTGTGTGGGGACGTTCCTATAGGAGTTAAGTATGCAGTCCTATAAGCCCACAAAGCATAGTCAAGTTTGACTAATCAATCCATTTTAGTTGAATTTATAGATTTTTCCAATATTCTTTTAATTTAACATTAGATAATTCAGTCAAACCACTTGTTTGAAGATAATAAGCAGTAGCAATTCTATGGTTAATATTATATTTCTTTAATACCTTTTCCATTATTGCATTTCTAAAATGACTTCCCCCATCAGTTATGATTACTATAGGCATCCCAAAACTACAAAATATGTTCGTTCTTAAAAACTTTGCAACACTTTGAGCATCACATCGAGATAAAGCAATAATTTTAATCTATTCAGATACATAATCTACTGCTAACAATATATATAAATTCTCGAAAGATGGTATAAATGGTCTCATGAAATCTAATCCCCAAACATCAAATATCTCAACTTTTAAGACATAATTGAGGGGCTTCTCATTCCTCCTAGAAATATTGCCTACTCGTTGACATCGATCACAAGTTTTGATATAAGTCTTAACATCTCTAAAGATGGTAAGCCAATAATATCTAGATAGTAAAATTTTGTATGATGTTTTATCAACACCAAAATGTCCCCCAAAATCAGAATTATAATATTTTTGGATAGTTTCATAATTTTCTTCTAACGACACACATCTTCAAATAATAAGATAATTTCCTTATTTATATAAAAATGGGTCAACCCAAAAATAAGTCTTAACTTCATATAAAAATTTTCTATTTTGTTGGTATGTCATTCCATAAGGTATATGATCACTAACAATGAAATTCACAATATCGACATACCACGAAAGACACTACTCATTAATATTGAACAATTATTCATCTGAAAAATATTCATTAATCTCTTTTTCAAAATAGAGTGGTTTTTCTAATTCAATCCTTGACAGATGATTAACAATTTGATTCTCAGCTCCTCTCATATCTACTTTTTTTAAGTCAAATTCTTGCAAAAGAAGAATCCATCTTATCAGTCTAGGTTTTGCATTCTTTTTTTTCATTAAATAATTAATAACAGAATGATTTGTATGCACAAGACATTTAGTTCTAATTAATTATGATCAAAATTTATCAAAAGCATATACTACAGCTAATAACTCTTTCTTAGTTGTGGTCTAATTAAGTGGTAAAATTAATAGAGTTCTACTAACATAGTAGATAACATAATCTTATCATGCTTTTGTCCTAAAACAACTCCAATAACACAATCACTTGCCTCACACATAAGTTCAAAAAAAATTTCTCAATCTGATGAAAAAATAGTTGGTTTAGCGGCTAATTTTTCTTTTAATAACTCAAAAGCTTTTAAGCACTCCTTATCAAAATTAAAAATTACATCGTTTTCAAACAAATGGCATGGAGGCTTAGCAATTTAAGCTTAGCAATTTTTGAAAAATCTTTAATATACTGCCTGTAGAATCCAACATGTCCTAAAAAATTCCTATTTTCTTTCACACTTGTTGGGTAAGGTAAATTAACAATCACTTGAATTTTTGCAGGGTCTACTTCCATATCATTTTCTGAAATTTGATGTCCCAAAACTATTTTTCATGCTACCATAAATTGACATTTTTCTCAATTAAAGACTAAATTTGTTTCTTCACAGCTCTTAAGAACTTTTGATAAATGTTGTAAACATGATTCAAATGAGGTTCCAAACACTGAAAAATTATGCATAATAACTTCAATCCCTTTTTCAATTAAATCAGAAAAATTAGCCATTATACATCTTTGAAATGTAGCATGTGCATTACATAAATCAAAGTGCATTCTTTAAAAGCAAATGTGTCATACGGACTATTAAAATTTATTTTCTCTTGATCCTTAGGAGCTATTTGAATTTGGTGATAACCAGTATATCCATCCAGAAAATACAAGTATTTATGCTTAGCTAGTTTATCCAACATTTGATCTAGAAAGGGTAGTGGAAAATGATATTTCCTAGTTGCGAGATTTAATTTTCTATAATCAAAGCATATTCACAATCCCGTGACTTGTCTTATTGGTATTAACTTGTTATGTTCATTCAAAGTCATAGTCACTCTTTCTTTCTTAGGAACACAGTGAACTAGACTAAATCATGCACTATCTAAAATATGGTAGATAATTCCGGCATCACCATGTTAAAATTTCTTTCTTAACAACTTCTTTCATAATATGATTCAATCTTCTTTGAGGATTAGCCCTAAGTTTGTAGTTCTCTTCCATATGAATTCTATACATACAAATTGAAGGACTGATTCCTTTTATATTAGTTATTATCCATCCAAAAGCTTTCTTGTAACTCTTTAAACTTTTCATCAAACTCTCTTCTTCTTCTGTAGTTAATTTTGAGGAAATTATAACAGGTAATGTTGAGGAATCACCTAAAAAGACACACTTCAAATATTCAGGAAGTAACTTCAACTCAAGCTCATGAGGTTTTTCATTTGATGGACAAAAGATTTATCTTTTTTTGTCGTGTCCAAAACTTCAAAAATTTCTCGAACATAAATTGAATCTTCCTTATATAAATCTTTATATTGATCTAATTCCTCTTTTTGCTCGTGTTACAACTTTTTCGTTTCATTTTTCTCTTCATAAATTGCTTTGAAATGATATTCACATAAATATCTTATCACATCCATTCTATAACATTCATCTTCTTTACCTTTTGCAGATTCTTTACCTTCATTCATCTTCTTTACCTTTTGCAGAGTATTTCATTGATTTGGAAATATTAAAAGTAATGGTTTGATCATTAACACACATAGTTAATTCTCCTTTCTACAAATCTATCATTGCTCTTCCTATAGCTAAGAAACGTCTCCCCAAAATGATAGGTATCTCATTATCTTCCTCCATATCTAGCACATTAAAATCAATAGGGAAGATAAATTGATCTACTTTCACTAGGACATCTTCAATAACTTCTTTAGGATAAGTTATTAAACGATCTGCTAACTGCAGAGTTACAGTAGTAGGGGTTATTTCTCCTAATTCCGATCTTTTAAATATTGATAATGGCATAAGGTTGATGCTTCCACCTAAATCACATAAAGCTTTTCCATAAAATCTGTCTCCTATTGCACATGGAATTGTGAAGCTTCCAGGATCTTTAAACTTTTCAAGAAGCTTTTTTTGAATTATAGCACTGCACTCCTCACTATGTGCAACAGTTTTATTATCTTTGAACTTCCTTTTCTTATTAAGAATATCCTTCATAAACTTCACATAACTTGGTATTTGTTCTAAGGCTTCAACAAAAGAAATATTAATTGTAAGTTTCTTAAAAATTTTTCAGAAATTTTGAAAATTGTTTATTCAACTTTGGTTATCGGGGCCTTTGAGGAAATGGAGGTGGTGGTTTTTCCAGGTCAACTTTAAGTGGAGAAATAGGTCTCTCTAAACCTTTCGGAGCGTCCTCTTCTAGTTCTTCAATCTCTTCTCTCTCAACTTCAGTTTCTTTTTGAACTCTACCTTCCAATTCTCTTCCACTTCTAAGTTGAACGGCTTTTAGTTGCTCTTTATTCTGGTCTTTTGAATTTACTTCTATATTACTAGGAAGTGTTCCTTGGGATCTATTACTTAATGAATTTGTTATTTGTCCCAACTGATTCTCGATATTTCTAATTGTAGCTCCTTGACTTTGTAGCTGATTTCCCATTTGTAACACCACTTCTTCTATAGAAAACATCTTCTCCTTAAATTATGGATTACTGTTAAAAACTGAAGGGTAAGTAGGTTTATAATTATTATTCCCTTCGTTGTTCTAGTTTCCCAATGGGTTTACTTGAGTGTTCCCCATTGCTGATTATTACCACCCGAAGTATTATTCTAGTTAAAGTTGGGGTGGTTCTTCCAAGTGGTTCTTCCAACCTCTTCCAACCTGGGTTATAATAGTTTGAATATGGGTTATTTTACTTGTTGTTTATGTCATTCAAAGTTTCTAATGATGCTTTAGAATCTACCATTTGGTCTGATGAATTCTTTTTATTCATGGAAATTTGTTGAAAAAAATTCATTCCAAATTGGTCTAACTTCCTGAAAATTGCAGCAACTTGATTTGCTAACATAGCAAGAGCATCAATTTCATGAATTTTGGCTAATTTTTTAAGATTTACCCTTTCATAAGGCCATCAAAAATTATTTGTAGCCATTTTTTCAATTAAAGCCTAAGCTTCATTAAATTGTTTTGACATCAATGAACCACCAATAGTTGCTTCGATAATAAATCTAAGAGATCCAGCTAATCCATTGTAAAAGGTTTGAATTATTAACCAATCTAATATAGCAAGGTGTGGACACTTTCTTAAGGGTTCTTTAAATCGTTCACATATTTCATAAATAGATTTCCATTCAAACAGACAAAAATATGTAATGTTATTTCTAAGCTTCACAGTTTTTTATGGTGGAAAATATTTAGCAAGGAATTTCTGCGCTAAATCACCCCAAGTTTTGATAGATCCAGATGATAATGGATGCAACCATATCTTAGTCTTATCCCTCAGTAAGAAAGGAAATAATCTAAGTCATATATCATCATCTAATACACCATCATATTTAAATGTAGCACATAAGTACCACACAATTCTAGAGTACCACACAATTCTAGAAAATTGACAAGATGTAAATTTGGATCTTCAGTTAGTGCTCCCTCAAATTAATTATTTGATACCATGTGGATAATGGTAGGTTTAAGCTCAAATGAATTAATCACTACAACGAGTTTTTGAATACTACAATGAAGTTCATCCACCGTAGGGTTTGCATAATCTCTTAAATGTCTAAACTCTTTAACTTTTTAATTATTTTGATTTGTCATTTTATGAAATTTTTCAGCAATTTTTAATTTTTTTAATTTTTCTAATAGTTCTTTCTAATTCAGAATCGTAAGACATAGGCCCTGTGGAACCTGAACTACGCATACATTACTATAAAGTGCACAAAATAAAATCTAACAAAATAAAAACACACAAACAATAACATAATATAAAAATAACACAACAATATTCCTATAATAAATTTTATAGTTTAAATAAGGCTTCGTAAAAATAGAAATTTTGCTTTCTAAAAACCTCTTTTGAAAATTTGTAATGTTTTCCCCGGAAACGATGCCAAAAACTTGATCCATACTTTCTATATAGATGTTTATTGCGATGTATATGATAATATGTTTAATTTCCATAATAATGATTCTTATTCTTGCAACAAAGTCAAAAACTTGATCCAGAGCAAAAGCTAGGCAAATTTTTCACTATGAAGCTTTCACTATGAAGCAATTTTCACTATGAAGCAAAGAATAATACATTTATAATATTTAAATATGGGATACTATGCAAGTATACTTATCTTTATCAAGTAATATAGAATTTTTTTATTAAGCTCCGAATATCAAACCCATAGGGAAAACTGGCAATATGCACTTTATAAAACAGGAGAAATTAGATAACAAAATTTTACTTAACAAAATATTCTTACTTAAACTCAAGATGTTATAATAGGAATGAAAATTCGATTATTTTTGTAATTTTTTATATTTAAAAATAAAGTAAGAAACTAATTAACTTGACTAAATATTTGCAAGATGAAGGCAATATAAGCAAAATATCTTTTCTCTTATCATAAATCAGTAACAAGTATATAAATTTTGTTGTGAAAGTATTCTAAATGTGTTGTGCTAAATAGGAGCAATAATATTCTTTATCCTTACTAGAGATGCTATAAAGAACATTGGCTAATTTATATATTGAATAGTTTTGAAGACCGGTTAGGTGGGGAAGATACTAGCTCTCACTCTAGAGTTTTTTTTTCTCCCTCCACCTCGGGGCTAACATCTTGTATCAAAACCTAAAACTGTAAATCAAACTGGAGGTTTTAGCCTGTCACTCTAAAATCCTCTAATTCTACACCCATGAAAGTTTATTTCTCTATTTATTTGCACTCAACTATTTATTTGCACCTCTATTTATTTGCACTCAACCCCATGAATTACACTCTCATCCATGAAACCAATATGTGATTCTCATCATTTTTTTATTGAGACAATACCATCTCGGATCTTACATATTCTCACAACAGGTATTAACATTTTAATTGGTCAAATCAAGAAGTAAATGAAGTACAAGGTTTCAAATCAACACAACTTCTTCCAACATTGAAGTTTAATACTTCACACAACTTCCTTTCAACACTTAATCACTAATCATTTTAAGGAAAAAGATAAAAAAACTACTCAAAATTCATGGAGAAAATACAACCACACATGAGTTTAAAAGTAGAAATCATGCACACAAACAAGAAATCTAAATAAAAATCAAATGTAGTCACAAAGATAAACACTTATCTTAAGTCCTATCCACCAAATGTCTTGAAGTTCCTTTGAATTCTCTTCATTCACTCACAATATAAACTAAAGCATAAAATAAAATAAAAGTGGTCAGCAGTGGCGGCGGCGGCGGCATCGGCGGCATCGATTACTTGGATGGATGATGGTTGTTGGATCCCCTCTCTTGATGATCTAAGTATTCTTTTATAAAAATTCAAAGGGTGTCTTAGTGTCTCTTCAAAATGTGTCTCCATTCAATGAACCTTGTAGAAGTTGCTTCCTTTCAAAAGCCAATTGAATGAATTTTCGTGTCCATGGGCTATTTCTCACGTTTTACCAAGGGTTGCTTCAAACACCTCTTCAAAAATTTATCTAAATTTAATGAATCATCAAATAACTACTTCTGATGCTTAAACGTGGGGTACCTGGCGCTCAGGCGCGACTTTCTCTATATAACTGGCTCTTACGCGCTAGTCCTAGGCGCTTAGGCACCCTATTTCATTTTTGCACCTTGTTCATTTTTTCTCTAAATTTGATCCCTTTTCACTCCTTTTATGATTTTTCATCTATTTGATTGTACCTGTAGGAAAATGACACAAATATTTTTCATTAAAGCGTAATATCTCAAAAATAGGTATAAAAATGTGTATAAAAAGTCTATATATTTTAGGTGTCTCAAGCCCCTCCTTAAAATTTTGGAATTATTAATCCTAACATGTTAAGCAATGTTATTTATATTCCTTGTGATATTATCTTGTTGTTAATAAAGTAAGAAAAAAACTCAACTATAGTACATAATGTATAAAGTTTTGGAAAAAAGATACATATTTATTACCTTAAACTCATAAAATCAAATGTTGTTAACTCAAAATGGTATCTTCTTTCATGAAGCAAACAATAAATTGGACATACTCCTTATGATTTCTCAAATTTTATGTATTATAATTTGAGATGGATTACATTTGTATAATGCAACTTGATAACATAATAAATACATAATTAATTGTATAGATTCACGAGCAAGCTCAAATTAGTGCATGTTCTTGGCAATTATATGCACAATTACTATAGGAAAAGTGAGTCTAATATGACTGTTATTGGAAGAATTACAAAAGGGTTCAAGTTAACTTTGATTATTTCACATAAAAAGATGGGGAGTAATAGCTTGTCTATGTGTAGTATGTTAGTTTTGAGGTAGCTTTTAGTACATGGTGCACTATACTAATTATGTTTTATGATTAGTAATTTGCAATGGAATTCTAATCATTACAATTTTCCGACGGAGACGTGATGTGTGTTGTTTGTTATTTCATACACATTGTAGTTATGAAGACATATTCTATTTCCATTTATCATCATAAAATACTAATAGATTTGTGAAAGCTTTAATGATTACGTAGTCTTTGGAATTAAGAAATATAACATGTAGGAACTTCTAACTATTATGTGATAGAAATGAATTCTATTGTAAAATATCTGAATGAACTTGTGACAAAATTATATTCAGCACATGTTTATATTATATTCTCATAAAATAATAGGAATTTTACAATGTTCATGTTTTTTACTTAGCTTTTTTTACGCTCATAAGCTCGAACCCCCAACATTTATCCTTGAACCACTTTGTTAGTTCACACATTATGGTAATATATCCCAACTTCTCCAAGTGGGGCCATATTCTAACTATCAGCACATGATTTTATTCCTTAGTACTAGCCCATACATTAGACACAAGGAAATCCCTCACAAATCAGCTCAATCAATGCTACCACATTTAATTCATGTGACTTAGTTTGTTTCAACTGATTGAATTTTAGCAAATATACTTTGCTAACTTCTTGGCCAATTCCACTCTTTTATTTCTTTTTTTAGATGCCACACACACTTGATAGATTTTCTTTCTTACATTATTATGTTAAATTTCAATCAAATGTTAAACTTGACTTATGATAGTATAATAGAAACATAAAAGAGCGGTGAATTTAATATCATTGTTTTATGTGGGTTATCAAAAAAATAACGTACTTTATGTTGTATTAACTTTGACATCAAATAAAAAAAAATATTTTAAATGTGAATTGATAAGAGTAGTAAATTATTAGTTAATTTAAATTATTACAAAATCAGTTCAATATCATTATGTCTCTTTAATTTTAGCTGTATTTCATGAGCCATAATTTTAAAAATTTTCATTATAGCCCCTTGCATCTTTTGATATTTCATATACTTCATGTCGAGGCATAATTTTAAAAAAATTTCATTATAGCCCCTTGCATCTTTTGATATTTCATGATGATCCCTTAGCATGATTTATTGTCTTCAAAGAATTCTATTTTACTAATGACATAAAACAATCTAATAATTTAGTTGAAGTGATATTTTCTTAATTTAAATGGAATCAATTTCATATGATCGAATTATCATCATCTTCAATATGTTTCATATGATCAAAATATCTGTTTGTATTGACCATAATGGTCTAAATTTAGATTTCATTGTGGTACTTCTTGAGAAATAATTTGGTTTGATGTTGTCTACCAAAGTGTATTAGTCATTTTGAATTGGGTCATTTGGGTATTAAATAAATCCACATTTTAAGCCAAATTGAACCAAACCTAGCTAATAGGTTTTGATTTAATTTTCAATTATGATAAAAAAAAAATGTATGCTCATGTGCTTGAGATCTAAGTAATTAATAGGAGATCATTACTTTCTATTTATTAAATATTCTAATGTTATATTGAATATCAAAACATAAACATAAATAATGAATGGTCATGATGTATAGATGGATTAATGAGATAAGTTGTTGGGGAATACAATAGGTTATTACTTATTTGCTAAACCAATTTGATTTTTGTTAATATTTTATTTAAAAAGAACTCTTATTTGCTAAACCCATTTGATTTTTGTTAATATTTTATTTAAAAAGAACTCAAATTTTCAGCAAGTCATATTATAACTAATCCAAGTCTCAAATCAAAATAAAATCAAACTGAAACTACACCTAGCCAAGTCAATGTAGGAATCCTTGGGCTTCACAGTATCCTCCCAACTGTCTTGGCCTTCTTTCACTTGAGTGCATGTAGATCTTGTGGAGCTCAACTTTCACTCTCTTTTAAAGGATTTTCTCAGCCTTTTTCATGAGCTGAAATTCTTGTAATTATCGTTTGCTTTGAACTCAGCATAAATTTTGTGTTTAATGAATAAATTAAATAAAAAAATTGCACATTTTTTGGGAGGGAAATATGTCAAAAAACTTTGGGATATAGAGGCGATTAACTCACGACCTTTTATAGATGAAGCCAAAGAAAGATACCCCATATGGTAAATTATGATGCACCGATACTTCTAATTAAGAAGTCATGTAATTCCAGACACTTCTCGGATACCAACACTCATCCGACACATCCCGGACACGTCTATGACGTGTCAGATCCAATTAATATAAAAATAAAAAGGGACACACGTCAGACATACCTGTCTTAAATTTGTGAATTCAAAAATTAAAAAAAAAATTTAAACATCTATTGCATATTGTTTTATATAAAATTAAAAAATTTATATTTTTATTTAAATATTAATCATATATGTTCAACTTATCGTTAGTTTCTTCTTTCATAAATGAGCTTGATCGCTCGCTTGGACTAATATTTCTTATTATGAACATCTTAGTTTTTGGAAGATAATGCCATTAAATTTTTTATTTTGCTTTTATTAATTTTAATACCTTTATGTCTTAGTATATATATTTATATGTAGAATTTTTATTATAATGTGCTTGATATGTGTCCATGTCCTATTATTCTACTAGTAAGCCTGTGTCATTCCCATGTCTATTGTGAAAAGAATGATTTACATATAAATCACTCAAATCTATCTATTTACATATGGAACAACTAAATTTCAACTTCTACCGACAATACCACATTGCCTTCTTAAAAATTATAGAGGCCTTTTGTTGTGATCTCATAAATTTTGGTATTATGAATTTAAAAAAAAATGCAAAATTTAGGCGCCAGACATGTAAATACATAGGAATTGGGTGGTATAGTGGTATGTATGAATGCCCCAAATAAAAATTAAATAATTTTTATTATTCGATTGGAATTAATTAAAAAAAATATTCATTTTTAATCACTAATAACGGTTTCTATTTTTAATCAAAATAATATATATAGATATATAATTATTATTTTATAAGTTAACCTCAGCTGAAACACAATGAAAGAGCCGGAATTAGATTAGTGTTGGAACTATATTTTCATGAAAAAATATTAGATCAGGACTCTGCACGTAGAGTTACCTGCGGAGTCTAATGAAATCACGCCACAGGAGAATATTCTCGGTAACACAGGTAACATAGGAGAATATTCCCCCCGTGTTATTCAGGTGTTATTGTATGTTATTCATGTGTTATTGTGTTCTGAGAATATTCCTGATGTTATAATAACACAATAACACATCAATAACACTTGAATAACACACGATAACACCTGAATAGCAAGATAGGAATATTCCCGAGTGTTGCCAGACAGATTTTTTTTTTTCTCACCTTCACGTGTGTGGCGTGATTTCATTGGACTCCCCCCCGAACCCTACGCTGGGGGGGGGGGCTCGGAGTCCTGATGTAATGTTTTTCTATTTTCACACCAATAAATCAACAAAAATTCAACATTTTTTTTGACATTACAACAAGAAAAGCACTGCGTAAAGAGGCAGGAAGTATACATGATTTATTTTCATAACTTACAGATTATGGATGGTACTAAAAATTAATTTAATCCAATATGTAACTAAATTGAATGAAACAATTTCCTGCTTTCATTAATTGTGTTCACTGAATATTTGTTAACCAATACATACAAGTCATGAAAACAAAAACAAACAAAAAAAAAAAACCAAACATTTCAATAGCTTACACCAAGCCCAATCTTTCAGAATAATTCAAACT
Source organism: Phalaenopsis equestris (assembly GCF_001263595.1). NCBI lineage: Eukaryota > Viridiplantae > Streptophyta > Magnoliopsida > Asparagales > Orchidaceae > Phalaenopsis > Phalaenopsis equestris. Next base: position 128,928 of record NW_018226794.1, read on the forward strand.
TTATTGTTTTACCCCAAAAAGACTCATTGAAATAAAAGCATTTTGAGACAAGGAAACATGATAGAAAGAATAAGACAACAAGAATGCTAAAACAAGTCATAATCATGTTCATTCATAAAAAAAAAAAGCCCTTTAGTAGATCATACTGATGAATTTGCACCCACAATTTTTGATGTATGAAAAAAAGCTCATTTGATCAACATTTCCAATTAAGAAATAAAAAATTGTAGTTATTATACTCTTAAGAGCATGTGAAGTCCCATATTTGGCTTGAATCTGGGTTCCATGTTTAGAAGATCTTCCCAATTGGCCTCAGTTCTCTTGGTAATCGATCGTAATTTTCAGAGTTTATCTCAGACTGGAACATCGGGCGACTCCCGAAATCCCGAAGAACGCCTTCGGCTAAATGCTCTTTATTTGGCGTAAGCATCACATAATTTGGATCAGCTCTTTCATAGCTGCATTTTCATCATAAATAAAAATGTTGGAAAAGTAACTATTAATAGCTGCAAAAAAAATGAAATTTCTTTCCTAATTATATGATTAAAAACCAGTTCTAGATATTTAACTGTTATTGAGTTTTCCCTGAAAGTTGAGAGAAGTTTTCTAAGAAAAAAATTGTCAGCTAGTGGTGCATCAAAATGATGAGCCATGCAAACAAGAAATGACTTGTTTCAATTCTGAAAGACATTCTTCATCTTTCATATACATTTTAACCACAAAAAAAATCGTGATTTTAGGAGTTTATAGAATTCCCTCAGAAAGGTTTTGTTTGGATTGAAGAAAATGAAATGAAATTTTGATAATTTATGGTTAATTAATAAAGGTCTGCACTGTAAAATACCTGGGTTCTCTAATATTCTCAACCCGGATGCCAAACCCGTAAGACGCCATCCCACTAAGGTGATTAATAATAGCTACAAATAGAAACAAAACCATCAGGACAAACTATGTAAATAATGTAGTCAAATTGCAGATGAACAGAGCAGATCATCAAGCTGAAATGGAGAATATGTAACAACAACAACAAAGCCTTAATCCCACTACGTGGGGTCGGCTACATGAATCCTTTTTCTCCATTGCGTCCAATTTAGTGTCATACTTAAAAAAAATTTGGTTATTCGAAACGAAACGAGAAATGAATTTAATTTTTTTAAGTATATATGTAAATTTCAAATCTTCATCATTAATGAAACTAAAACCCAAATATTTCTATTTATAATATCATCACTCAGCCGAAGAGTGAGAATTCTGTTATTTTGTTAATGGCTCGAGTGTATGATACATAAATATATAGAATTTTATAGAGAAATTTGGGTGCTACACACATAAATTCTCCAAAAAATAATGAATGCAGCTAAATTTTCCAGAAACAATAACCTCTATTAGATGGACAACAACTGAAGAACAGTGATATTTATTCAAGAGAAGATTAATTTCTGTTTAAATTCATATAAGGCTAAAGTGTGCCAATACTAATGAAAGCAATCTAAACACACCTGTTATGCTAAATGTAAATGAAGGTTTCCACCAAGATTTAAATGCCAAGCAAAAAGCAGAGCTCAATGGGCCTGTCTTTCCCAGGCATGGAATAAATTATAACTCTAGATAAACATAGATGATTTGTTGAACAAAGAATTTAATAAATTTAACCTTCAGCAAAAAATTCTTGTTGGCTTGCCAAGCTGCAGCTATTTGGAATGATGACTCGTCCACACTCCCAGCTGGTTTTTGTCCATCAATCCTTAAAATTTTGAAGTAAATTGGTGGAGAAGGAATTGAGAGAGCAAAGACAAAACGAAGAATAATCATCCTTTAACATGAGTTATACCTCGTCGTTAACTCGAAACCAAAGTCAATGTAGTTTGTGATTCCCACAACTTCATTTTCTTCAAAAGGATTTTTCACCTGTTTGAGAAAGAAAAAACAAAATTCACAATTTTTCTAATGTGCAGACATCTCATTAATATTAATACTTTAATGCCCAGCCAAGGCGACATGCAATGGTAGGGGATGATCATCAAAACTAGTTTAAGCCTAGGAAGAATTATGTTTATGTATTGAAAGTAGATCTTAAGCAATGATTACACCGTGAATTACTAGCCTTGTTTTATGCAGTGAAAAGGTTATAGCTCATCGAATAAGTTAAATAAGTGGTTAACTATCCTCCCTTGAAGATTAGTCCCATGTCATACAACGCCTTGAGGTTTAGCAAAATATACAATAGCTCCCTCATTTAATCTTTTTCATCCATTAACCCTTAAATAAAGGCATTTTAATCATTAAATTGGAAAAAAAGATTTCCAAATGAAAATCATAACCAAAACAAGCAGCTCCTTTCAACAAGAGACAATCTATAACTGTTTCTGTTCCATTTTGATATTTGTCTTAAGGAAAAGGTCCAAATGCAACCCAAAAGCGGACATGTAGTTGCGGCAGTCTGCAGTGCTATAGATGCAACCATTGCTACAAAGACAAGTCTCTCAAACCTGCAAGTTGATGAACATCACAGAACGTCGAAACGCCCTCTCTGTTTAATAATCTAAGTTCATCACTGCCACAGATTTGAGCTATATAATCATACATACTTCTGAAAAAGCCACCAAAGATTATCTTGAGTCAATTTTAAAAATAATTATTACTCTGACAATTTCTTCAGCTACAACAGTCACGCACATCTAGCTATACTATACATAATCAAATCACTAAAAAAATGCCATTAAAAATTATAAAAATGGGTACTTTTACTCACATTTCTGTATTAAAATGTGCCTATGATGTAATCTTTGATCACACTAATTAAGAAATATGAGCATAGCTCAAAATTCTTTTAGTGAGCTGATTTCATTATTAGCCTTTATGCCTATAAAGTGTAGCGAGTAAAATGTGAAATCATACAACACAGGTAGGAATAATAAGCAATTAACAACAACAACAACAACAACAATTTTGTATCCCACTAGTCGGCAACATAAATCCTTTTTTTCGATTATTTCCTATTAGGTGTCATATTCTCATTTAATTCTAATAAAATAAGATCATTTCTACAAAACATGCCCAAGACTTTTTAGGTCTACCTCTACCTTTTTTAAAATAAGCCAAATCTAAAATATCTACTTTCCTAATTGGATCATCAGATGATCGATGTTTAATATGATCAAACCATCTAAGATGACTCTTTCTAATCTTATCTATTATTCGAGCTACACCAAACCTTTCACAGATATGTTTGTTTCTCATTTTGTCTCTATGTGTAAAGTCACTCATACACCAACGCATTCTCATCTCAACAATACTTTAGTTTTATGCTTCTATTTTACAGGCCAACAATCTGTGCCATAAAGCATTGCAAGTATCACCAACATCTTATAAAAAACTTTTTTTAAGTCTAAGTGGTACTTTTCTATCACACAATAGGCCCGATGCATTCCTCTAATTCAACCATTCAAATTGAATTCTACTTATAACATCCCATCTATATCATCCTCACTTTGAACAATAGACCCAAGAAATTTAAAACATTCACTCCTAAAGATCTGATCAACCTTGTTGTTATAAACTTGTCATTAGATCTACTACTAAATTTACATTCCATTTAATTAGTTTTAGATCTACTCAAATGAAAGCCTTTAGACTCTAAAGTTAAGCTCCATAATTCAAGTTTTTTCTTAACTTTTTCTATAGTCTTATCCACAAGAAGGATATCAGCGAAAAGCATACACCAAGGTACATCCTCCTGTAAATGTCTACTAAGAACATTCATAACTAAAGCAAGAAAAATATGGACTTAAAAGTCGATTCCTGATGTAATCCAACTGAAATAAGAAAATACTTCATCAATCCTTCTTCTGTTCGAACACAAGTAATAGCTCTAGTATACATATCTTTAAGAACTTCAATAAAAGTCATATTACCACTTTGTTAGAACTCTCCAACGAATTTATCTTGAAATCTTATGATAAACTTTTTCTACATCAACAAAAATCAAGTATATTCTTCTTACTCTCTATGTACTTCTCAATCAAACCTCTCAATTATTGTATAACTTCCATAGTAGACTTGCCAGCCATAAATCCAAACTGTTTTTGAGAAATCTTCGTATCATGTTTTAACAAATGCTCAATTACTTTGTCATAATAATGTATGACACATTAAATTAATTCATTTATAATTAGCATACTCTTTTGCATCACCTTTATTCTTAAAAACATGGACCAAAAGGCTCTTCCTCCACTCCTCTGACATCTTCTTTATTTTTGAAATAATATTAAAAAGTTTAATAAGGTAAGACATTATCAAATCTCCTAAACATTTTTACACTTCTATTGGGATATTATCAGGTCTACTAATTTTTCACCTCTCATTTTCTATAAAGTCCCATCAACTTCCATTTTACTAATGCAATGATAAAAATAAAAATTATTATTATTATTATTATTATTATTATTATTATTATTAATGATATTAAAATCACTAAAATCAATCGTATTTTCAAAATGAGAATATTTGTCAAAATATCTCACCCACTAATGTTGAATATACTCGTATAAGAAAAATATTGTTTGATTTTCATCCGTAATACACATTATTTGAATTAACTCTTTATTTTTCTTATCTCTTTGTTTGGCTAGTGTGTGTGTGTGTATATACATACATAATAGTAAAATTTCTAGCATCACAAATTGATCATTTAGATTTTTTACGGGTCACCTTATATTTTTCCTAATATTCTAAGCTTTTACATTTAAGTAAAATTTTATAACAAAATTTCTTATATTTTATCTTTTATTGCGCATTATTTCACTACCAATTATTTTTATTTATAAAAGTTCATCCTTTTGATTCTCCAAATATATTTTCTACAACTTGTTAAATAGTGGGTTATTTTATCTCGCATAGCATTAGTTTTTTATGAACATTCCAAATCTTCAGTTCTAAAAGTTTGCTCATAAAAATAATTTTATTTGATTTTTTAAATGTCACATCTAATTCTATGATAATATTTCATTGTATATTTTATCTTATAACTCTTCATCATAAAATACATAACTAATAATCAATATTAAGTACTTAAATTTTCATTTAGAATGACTTTACAATCTTTATAATAACGATGATCGATTTTCCTCATAAGAAAATAATTAATTTATGTTTTATTATATCTATTTTTTATAAGTGATAATATGTTCATCTCTTTTCTAAAATAATATATTAGAAATAAAAAAATCACAAGCTAAAATAAAATTCAAAATAAACTCTAGTTTCTTCATTAATCACTCCAAAATCGTAGCCAACATGAATATTTCTAAAAGCTCGTACCACTCTACCAACATGTTCATTTACATCTTATTCAATAATAATTCTTTTTTCAAGTGATATCTTTTGTATTAATTCTTCTAGGTCATTCTAATATTTTTTTTAAACATAAATTTAAACCTACTTGAGGAGCATAAGCACATATAAATTAAGAATCACAGTATTAATAATAATGTTTAAGGCTATAATTCTATCTCTAATTCTAAAAATTTTAAAATATTATCTTTTAAACTCTAATCTATAATTACACCTACACCATGTATAGTAATACTTATAAAGCTGTCAAAAAAACTCAATTGAGAACAGCTTGTGTTTTGCTCATTAAATAGCTTGTGTTATTCGTTTGTTAAGCAAGAAAGTTGAAGAATAACTTCTTTTTTGAGCTTGACCTATAAACAAATCAAGCATGAATAAAAGATTTGTTCGTTGTGTTCAGCTCGTTTTGACTCGAAATAAATAATTAAATAATTAAATTTATTTAAATCTTTCTTGTATTAAATTTTTTTGTATTTAAAAATACTAAATTTTATTATTTTTAAAATTTATTTTAGTAGTATAATTACAAGTTATATAAATTTAGATGTTAGATATATAAATAAATAAAATTTAGGTGGAATGTAAGAAAATGTCACAAAAATACTCTGATTTAGACAAACCCTGCATTATATCTTTTGTCACGACCGATCGGTGACTTGGAATTAACCAAGAAGAGAACAAACGATCGGGCAGTGAAAATCAGTTCTCTGTTATTCTATTTCTATCACTAAGAGATTAATATTCAAATATACATAAAAAATCCACTAAAGAAAACAATTAAATTAACAAGTAGAAATATGTACTTTTCATCAATTGTTCTCGCCTACTATACACATTTGATTCTCTTATGTTCAACTTGTTCAAAAAATTAATATTGAAGCAAAATAATGTGTTATCTGAAGATAACCCAGGTGTAATCACACTCTTAAATTATAGTAACCCAATGAAAAAAAATCAATATGTATTATGGTCTTTCACATCTTCGGAAGAAATCTTAAAATATATTACTCTTTCATATTTTTATAAGAAATTTGATAATATGCTTATACATGTGTCAATGACCTTTTCTAAATAAAAATAGTCAATTTTTCTATATGCATTTACTTTATCTTTACTCTTACTCTGCACTCTTTACAAACATTTTAAAATAAAGAATATCACTGAATTTTAGAAATATAATTACTTACGTCCGTTTTCACGCTAAATATTGTGATAACCTTTACATTGATCTTAATAACCAATAAAACATAATATTAAACATTAAGATTTAATAAATTTATGTTCATTAAATTATTTTTCTCAGTTTAGGGTTAATTTACATGAATTCACGAAGTCATCCTACGACTAGCTTTAGCACGCTTGTCTCGAACTCGCTGTCTCAAATAAATAACACAAAATCTTAAATAACTTAGGAATTCAGGATATATTGACTTATAAGGTAATTTAACCGAAAAAAAAAATAACTTTCTTATCTCAAATAAGCTTCTCGACACAAGTCCATCTTACCAAAACTGCAAAATATTTTTTATTTTCTTCCTAACTTCTCAATCTTCCTTTCCCCTTGCCAGATTTTGTACCAAAGCCCCTATAAAAACTCACAAACCACTTTCGACACTTCAGACACAAGTTCAGTGCCTCTGATGGCTACTGGAAACAAAAAGATGCACGATTAATGGCAAATCAAAAAATGGAAGCAAAAGAAAGGAAATGAAAGTCTCAAATAGCGTGAAAACCACAATCACCCCAGAAACCTAAACTACCAATTGCGGCACTATGTAGGCCACCTGCTCCCGACCGCCACTCTGCTACAATGCAAGGTCACACAGAAGCTGGCGAGAAGGGAAGGAATCGAGAGAGATCTCTCGTGTGGGCTAAACCTTCCGAGGCCTCTGAATAGAGGATTACCCAATTCGACGATTATAATGCATGGGTTAGGTCGATTGGCTACAGTGAGGAGATTATGGAGGATTAATTAACAATTAATTAAATTTAATTAAAGTAACAACTTTTGATTTTTATATCATTCAATACATTCATAATTTACATACAGTATTTTATATCAAATTGATTGATTTAAAGCTTTAGGGTAAAAATTTTAAAAACTATTTGTTACATATGTAAACATATAAGAGTTGGGCAAAATGTATCTAAAAGCCCTTTTTCCCAAAAAAATTCCGCTGCTTCATTATTGTTTCTGCTCTTATATGTATGTAAAGGCCCAAAAATTTGATTGCCTTATTTTTGTTCATATATATATACATAGAATTGGGTGGTACATAGGTAAATGGCTTTAGAGTTCCCTAGAAGATATGTCTGTCCGTCATGTCAAACTATTTAGTCCCACACCGCCCACACAGCGGATATCTCATTAGCAGTCCTATTTGAATTTTAAAACAAAAACAAAAAAATTAGGTTTTATTTGCACTCATTATAAAGTGTAGATGAAATTAATATTTTAAAATTAAAATTATATCCGAGTCAAATGAGTTGAAACAAATATATTATGCATGTTATGGTGTGACTCAAAATTGAGTCGAACATGAGCTAATTCGATCAAATTCAAATATAAATTGAGTCGAACAAGAACTTGACATTTTATGAGCTATTTCGAACACGAGCTCATTTCAGACAAAACAAATTCAAACTAGTTGAACACGAACAAGTTTTGAGCTCGCTTATGTTCGACTCGTTTACACCCCTAACTCCCACCTAAATACAAAAATTTAAAACCAAAGCTATCAATCTCCTTAGTATTTTCTCCAACCCATTTAGATTCTTAAATGCATAAGATATTTATATTCCTATGAACTATAATATCTAATAATCTCATTAATTTATCTATGAGAGTACATATATTCTAAGTTACTATCCTAATATTAGTTCTATAGAATAATTTTTTAACCTCCATCCGTTCATAATGTAGCAGCCCATACACATTTTTTACTATATTCAAGTCATACAATGCGTCGCTTTTATGGGAGACCCTAGCATTTACACAATAATTGAAATGATTCATGTCACGATTTTTATACTATCGACTACCTAATGTATCCTTCTCCACTTTTCGCATCCGGGTTTCGGACACGAAAATTGAAGTATTAAATAAGAAAGGAGTAAAATAAACTAAAAAATAAAAAAAAAATCCATTCATTCAAATATATAGATGTCATACATTTGGCATGATATAAATCAAAATGTCACTATTACTCATTTTGGTTTTTTTAGAAGAAATAGAAAACATAATAAATAGCCGGATGCAAAAGAGCTCAGCATATGCATCGTCAAAAGAAGTAAATCAATATGAATTTTAGACCAATAAGCATTATAGAACTCAATCTGCAACAAATACATAAGCCAATTCAGAATCCTCCTTACTTAAGTTATGCTTAGATATTTTTTTAAAAGGTAACGATCAAAACACTTTTGTTTTAAAAGTATATGGATGAAAAAGTTAACTTGAGGGAGGTATTTATAATTTTTCCAGCTATTTGATATTCAACTAAATCTCAAGGCCGTAAATGAGAATCACCCTTAAGAAAGCAGGACTAACCTACTATTTACTACCCCTGCATGCGATTATAAGAAATAGATAAATATAAAAACTTTGCGCATACATGCTTCCAATTGAAGCTGGATAAAATTTAGAGAAAGATCACTTGTACGGTCTTCTGCATTATCTATTTTGATAATAAAAATAATAAACAACACTAAATTTAGTTTAAAAGAAAAGGCATGGGAATGCCTGCAAATCCAATTGTCCGTCAGAAAAATGGCAACATTCATATAGTAAAAAATACTTTCAAAAGGCAATAGTAAGATGTGAAAAGAAAACCAACTGATTTCATTTTTAATCTTTCAAAAAAAAACGCAAAAAAGAAGACCTCACCCTTCTTTGTACTACAAGATGCTGATAGAATGATGTGATTAACTGCAACCAAAAAAAAAAAAAAAAAAATTGCATTAGTTAAGTATGAATTTCCATAAAATTAAAATATCCAAAAGCCAAATACGAGACCATACATTTCATTTGATCACTATGATCATAACACAGGATAAAGGGAGGGCTGAGAACTTTTGTTTAAAACTTCTGAGATTTTTTATGGTCTCCTCAAACATTGTGCAATAAGTGATGGCAAACTCTAAAGTCTAGAGTCTTTGAAGATGCAATATATTTGTGTTTCACTGATCAATTTGAATTTACAAATTTAATTTTTTTGAATTTTACTGAAGAATTTTGAGTAGAAAGCAACCAGTTAAGAGTACATACTTGTATTTCAAAAAAATAGCAATGATAAACAGCACTTCAGCAGTTGGATTCAGTTTGTTAGATTTTCCTAGGCTAAGGTGGAAATTTCTCTTCATTCCAAAAGTGGCTGCAATTCATTCGACCTCTTGCGTTTTCCAGTTTATTTGATGAATGAGGTTCCCGTTCCTGCAGCATCTCCTTGTGGCCCCTTACATCTAATTCTAATATTGCTATTTCCGGTGTATTTTCTCCAATTGCTGGCAGCAGTTTTGGAGAATTAAGACAACTATTATAGCGGGCTATTCCACAAGTCTTCATATTTATCTAGACTCCTGATAAACGCCTATCCCATGAGGCATATATATGTGTTCTAAGGCATATAAAAAATTATTCTTTGATATTAATAAAATCTTAATTTTTAATTCTCAAACCACTCTTCTATTCTAAAATTATACTTATTGATAGCGTAAAACTTGAAATATTTTTGGGAATGGCAATCTCCTTCTCAAACATGATGAGGCTTGCAATCAGTTATTTTGTTCTTTTGGATCAATTTCCTCAATACCTTCTTCCTCTTCCTCTCTTTTTTTTTTTTTTTTTTTTTTTTTTTGTGTTGCCTTAATTGGTTGAAAGTGCGTTCGATTTTTGTAAGAACTGCTGCAATATAATTTTTTTATAGGTAAAAAAAAAAAGATTAAAAAATAGTCTTTCAACATCTTTAACTTCTTTTCATTAATTTACACTAAAAGGACAATCCTTGCTTGATTTGAAGTTCCATTATTTTCAACTTAAAGAAAAATAGTAGTGATTTTGATGTTAATAGCATGCTTTCCCAAGATCATTAATTGATTGCATCTAAATCAACCTTAAATGCCAAATCTCTGTCAAGAAACTTAAACTTTAGAATGCAATAAATAATTCTAATTAATGACCAACTGAAATGTGCTTTTCATGTCCTCTAGAAGAAGATTAAAATATATTAAAATATCAAGGTCATTGAAAAACAAGATGCTTTCAGCACAAGTAATTATCGCGTTAACAAAAATATTCCTATAGCTATTGAAAGTACAATCTTGAAGCATTTTCAAATTGGACAAATAAGTTAGGTACTTTTCGAGAGGTACAAGATGTCCAATGTCCAAATAATTGAATTTTCTAAAACAAATCAATCGGATATGCCCAACCGTTTTAGTAATACTATTTTATTAGAGCATTACTAACAAAACATATACATATATAGATGAGAATAAAAAAAAGCTTTCCTGAATAGATTATTTGATTGTTGCATCAATTTATTACCAAAAAGTTTACATTACATGTTAGGTCTACATTAGAAATCCTATATCCTAAAAAATTGTACATCGACAAGGAAATAGAGTAGTTTAAGATTATCATGAATAATAAACAAGCCTGATTCTTCAGAATTCAACTACATATGTAGAAGATGAAACTGATTCAGATCACAGACCACAAAAATGTGATTATAAAACCCTCCCATATGATCTAATGGTTAGCTTGTCTAATTTTCCTGTGCTTCTTAATCTTGCCTTCTAATATGTTTCCATTATTCATTATTTTAACTAACAAATCTTCCGTTCCCTTCTGATCTCAATATATCCTATAAACCAACATGCAACTATCCCCGCAAGGCACCAACCATTGAAACAACATCTTCAGGAGAGCCCAAAAGGAAATAGCTGAAGTAACAAAATTGAAATGACTACACTGTACAAAGTTATGTGACTGAATAACATTGACAAATATCAAAAGCAAACCTGCGATTGTTTGACAAGCTCAAGGGAGAAATTAAATGAAGGACTCAAAGGACTGTTTGAGCCCAATCCATATCCAATAGCATAACTCCAGCTTTTTAAGTCCATAAAATTCATAGGACGCCTACTTCCATCTAGCAAGTAATGACACGCATAAGAAAAGATAGATGATGGTATGAATGATCTTTTTCATTTTTCAAGCTTTCACGTGATATTATTTAAACTTAATAATTTAATAGCTTGCTTAGCCTTTCTTGGTAGACTAGTCACTATAGAAAACATTAGACGAGTATTAGATGAGGCTTGGTTTCTCATGGAAGACCTTAAAGTCACAATTAATGTTTCCAGAGCAGCTTGAATAAATGACATTTTTTTTGCCCAAGTACATGAAACAAAATAACAATATATTTCACTTTAAGCCGTTGGATTCAAACATGTAAGCATTTCACTCAAATGATCAAGTTACTAAACTTACTTGGGGGGTCGTACTTCACACCCAAGCATAACCTCCCTGTCCTTCCAACCACCCACGCAGATATTGGAATCTCGCTAGATACTTAGCAAAGTACAATGGAAAAGAGTATACAATTAGCAAACATGGAGGAAATTAAAAAAAAAAACAAAAACAAAAATGTTACATCTCAGAATAAAACTACAAAAGCCAACCAAAATTTATTGGATTGTTACAATAAAAAAAAGGTTGAGCAACAATGACCAGCTTAAAACAAAAGGAACAAGATATTAATGCAGGAATCAAAATACCTCAATCCAATATTGCCATTATAGAGAGCAGGTCTGCATAGCCTAAGATTCAACTTTGCAGAGACTCAAGAAGGCTTCTAAAAAAATGGCAAACAGTCAAACTCACTTAAATCCTACTACAACGTATGTGTAATGCTAAAAAGTTTGCAATGCCAGATGTCAAAAGATCCAAAATTCTTAAATCCCATTTTTCAAAACCTTAAAAAATGATTATAGTGGTTTTAAAAGAAACTATATTTTGCGAAGATCATTTTAAAATATAAATGTATATCGTTAATTGCAATTAATAGGTATAATAATCTACTCAATAATTAAATATTTTTTTCCTAAATTTTGAATGTTTTTACTATGAACCATTGTTCCGTAGCTGCAAAAAGAATTGTGGACTTTTCCACTTCACTTAGCATGCAAAAACTGATGTATTTAATGACGATGGACAATAATTTTATGATAATATGATACTTACATAGCTATATATTACAAAGTTCCAAGCTAAGCTTTAATTCCTGTCCCCATTTTCTCATTCCATACCCATAAAACTTCAACAAAAGAGCAAACTGAGAGTTGCAGAGGAACGAAAGGGGAAGAAGGGAAGAAAAAAATAAGTTGAGAAGTTTGAGGTATAAATATGGCATTCTTCTATTTCCATATCTAGACATCTTCGAATCAAAGTAATAGACTTTGAGTTTTATAAGTTTTGCTTTACAATTTAATTATAAGTTACAAATTTTAGTACATTAAAAATTTTGTATCTCATAGACTGTTTACAAAAGAGCACGATCATGAGCCAATCGTCATCTGGTTAAAATTTTCTAATTCAGAAAGAAGATTTTGTTTTAATGTTTTGTATGAAATGTATAAGTTACACTTGTACATAAGCTAATATCTATTAGAAGGGTTTTCATATTATATAATGCATGTTTCTATCCTAGCATTCATGATTAAACTGTTGCACATCATTTTAAATTATGAAAGGCATACAATTGATTTATTAAAATTATGCAATATTTTATTATAAAAATATCTTTTAAAATCAGGACTGAATACTTGTGAATTACTTATTTACAAATCAAAATGATTTGTCTGTTTAAAAAGAATGGTATCTTTATTTAAATATTCATCATTGAAAGTGAAATGAGCTTAAGAAACACCAATTAAGTGAGATAGGTTGACAATAATGTGCCAGATAATCTATACAGTTAAGGCAAAGGCAAGTTCTTATGTATGCAAAAGGATACTCAATATATATAGCATTTGGGCTGAGCTTCCAATTTTATGACATGTTGTGTGAAACCGATACAATCACTATATTATAATGACCAATAAACTAAGGCATACATGCAAAATATATTTCCAAGATAAAATATAATATTTTATGTTAATAATAGGTTTAAGAAGTAAATGAATACTATAAAAGGTATAGTCTCTTATGTTAATACCTATAAACTTGACTAACATATTGCATATTATAATTAAATATTAATTATCTCTTTTAAAGTATTATTTAGTAAAAGTATTTCATTTATTATTCTATTAGTTATTATTCAGGAAAAGCCAATTACGATTATAGGTAATGCACTAGATTTGTAAATATATTATTTTATTCTTATGTTCAGTTTATGATTAGCATATCATATTGCCTTAATCTTGAAAACTTGAATTTTATAATAGAGTTATTTATAAAGCTAAGCTTTTAAACACATCAGATTTTACTCTGGTTATTATTTCAAGTAGAAGGAAAGATACTGCTGTTCATAAATGAGGATAGAGTTTTGAAAATATTATTCTATGTTTTGATGTATCATTTTGATAAAAAAATTGTAAGCACTTTAAGCATATATGTAATAAAAATTTAATGCTCTGTAAATAAACTTTGAAGAATACCATAAAAAATATTTTGAAATATTTTTGCTCAATTGATTTCTGTTAAATTTTAGATTGATGTGCGCTAAAAATTATGTTATATGATAAATTTTAGTTGTATAGATTGTTAAATATGATTAAGATGCAGATGATGAAAAGATACAGTAATTTGTAGAGCCTATAGTAACAGTAACTCGACCAATAACACATGTAACACCTATTACTAATGCAAGTAACAGTGTTAACATGAAAATTGACTAGTACTTAAAGATAGCCAGCTAATTTCAAGGGAAGAAAAAATGATAAAGCTGCAGAGATCTTGATAGTTGGAATAGAGAAGACTTCGAATAGAATAAAATATCCTAATGAGAGATGAGTATCTCTAGTCTTGTATCTAAGAGAGACAAAACGGTGATGGAGAGGCCAGCATCTAAAGAAGTTCAAAGGAAAACTTAAAGAGTTGATTATTTGAAATGAGTTTGAGTAAAGTTTTAGAAATTGATTTATCCTTCCTTGTATAAGGTAAGCAATGCAATAAAATTTTGTAATTATGACCTAAGTATCAAAAATGGTGACTTGGGATGAGATAAATATTATATCATTATCTAAATATGCACCAGATCAGATTAGTAATTGTTGAATCCTAACATGTCCAGAAAGTCACGCCCAAGGTATAGAGCGTATGAAAAGAGGATAGCGGGAAACAAAGAGGAAGAGAACTGTAGAATGCGAGCATCAGATTAGTAATTATTGAATCCTAACATGTCCAGAAAGTCACGCCCAAGGTATAGAGCATATGAAAAGAGGATAGCGGGAAACAAAGAGGAAGAGAACTATAGAATGAGAGCATATAATCCTTTATTCATAAAATGATCCCCTATTTATAGTTATAGAGATATTTAGAATACACGGTTATATCTAAGACCATTCTCTCTAAAAAGAGGCCTAAGGGTATTAAGATCTTTTACAATTTAAATCTATAAATATATTTAATAATAGATTAATTAGTCGATCATGATGGCTCTTAGCCGTTAGTACACATCCATTTGTTCAGTGATGGTGAGCCAAACAACGTGAGAATCACTCATCTGTAGCTTAACCTTAGTCTTCGAACAGCCTCCTTCACTCATCTAGCAGAGAATTGTTCCTTCATTGGGCCTATTATGTCGGTCGGCTCGCATACCAAAGGGAGCGACTCGTCATAGCTTTGAGACATCGTTTATTGACTCAACATTGATTTTTGCTCCAATAAAGTAAAATATTGTGTGATTGGATCTCTACATGCTTTGACTGTGAGTCCCTCTTATCTTGTCGTGTATCATTTCTCTCTAAGATTCGTGTTGTTATAATCCTATCATACATATTTAGTTCCCCAATTTTCTTGGTTTTTAAAAGCGATACAACAACAACAAGCCTTTATCCCATTAAGTAGGGTCGGCTACATGAATCTTTTTTCTCCATTACGTCATATTGACTGTCATATTTTCATTTAATTCTAATAAATTAACATCATTTTTATACAATATGCCCAATTCTTTCTAGGTCTACTTGTCTTTCTTAATGTATATCGAATCAATAACATCTACCAATAAAAACAAGAGAATTAAATGTTACATTAAATGTGTTTATTTCGTAAATAGTATTCTTAATAATTAAACTCCATGGATTTCCGTGCATTGGCATCCTATAAATAGGTTGTTACTAATGACCTTCATATCCACACTCTCTTCCTGTCAAGAGCTTTGGTCGTTCTTGTTGAAGGTACTCTCATGGCAAGCAGCAAGAAGGTTCGTGTTGGCGAGCTGTCTAATGATATTCTGATGAAGGTTTTCGGACTACCAACTGAGAAGATTTGTCCCTTAAGTATTTCTGCAAAAAGTCGTTAGCCTAAGGGAGACTTCTTCGGAGATAAGACAAAGCATCCAAAGAGCAGTATGCCTGCCAGGAAGAGGCAAGTGAAGCAATTTGCTTTCAAGAGGGGGTCACTGGATGAGTGTGGTGATGATGATGATGGGAACAAATGGAAAATGTTCCCCAATTGTGTCGGAACTCAAACAAGGGTTCTACCGTTTTCCCCATTAGATCATTGACCAAGCCTGATGGTCGGGAAAAAAAAGACATCTGAAGAACATCTAGGGGTCTGCCGCTTGGGGACAAGAACACAGTTTGTCCTTCTCAGATCGGAGGGATGAGAGTTGTGGACACTCCACTTATGCCTGGTGAGAGTTTCTCGTACTTGCTCTAGTCTGAACTTGACTGACTCCTTGGTATGAGGAGTTCGGTTGTTTGATCCACTTATTGGCTTAGGGAGATTTCGTGCCTTGCATAACTTTGCCTCTTTTTTTTATGAAGAAGACCTGATTGGTGTTTCTGACTAGCTGAAAACTTTCGAGGGCCAAGCCCCAACGTCTCGGAAGGTCGTGGGGGACACTTCAACTGTCAGTGAAAGGGAGTCGACTGGCTCCATGGTTCGTCGTATGGACTAGACGACGGATTTCTTTGCCTGTGAAGTTGAGGCTTGGAAGGAAGTTGAAGCCCAGCGAGAGGCTAACATATAGAAACTAAAGGTGCACCAGGATGCCCTCTCTGAGAAGCTGTCGGTTGAACTTCCGACCTCCGAGTGGAAGCAATGGACCATCAAATCGAAACTGCGACCATTCGAATGGAGACTGTGAACCTATGGATGGACCTGACTGATGTAAGGGAGACATGTTCGATGGCTCGATTCCAAGCTGAGATGGATAGTGTTGACAGGTTTAAGTTAAGGGATAGAGTTTTATATAAGGAGTTATTGAGGCGAGGGTTAGACTTGTCGCAGGACAAGCCGCTAATAAAGTTTTCATGTCTGAATAAATATATATTCATGTTCCCTGTATTATGGCTTTCTTATATATGTGAATATACAATTTTTTTCTTTCCTGAATGAAGTGACGAGGGGTTTGTGTTCCCGAGGTACAGTCAATGGTGTTTCAGCTTCTCTTCGAGCCCTAAATATAGGGTTGAGGCCCCTTTATGATCTCATTTTTTACTTAAACTACCCTTGAGTCGCTCGTTCCTTTGTGCTTTTGTTTAGTGCTCGCATGGCTTCCAAATACTTGCTCCAGATATTTGGGACAATTCCAGCGTCGGAACGTTCCGTACTGACTTCTAATGAGGCTCTTAAACTCCAAAGGAGGTATGTCTACGATGATGACATTGTGTTAGAGGCCCCAAGCCCAAATGATCGGGAGACAGATGATTATAGAGGACGGCTCATGCTATACCGTGATCAACTCATATAGGGACTTCGCCTTCCCTTTCGTCGTGAGCTCTGAGCCATTATGAATCACTATGGTGTTATCCCGATCAACTAAAGGCGAGCTGCATTGTAGCGGTCATGACCTTTGTTGTTTACTACCGTAAGATGGAGACTCCTTGGTCGCAATAACTCTTTCCTCATTTGTTCTCCTTCAGTCAACTCGGATGGCTATGATTTCTTCTTCCACCAAAAAGATCTGGTTGATTGACCTTGAGAATAAGGTCAAGAACTGGAGACGTCACTTTATTCAGGCATCCTTACTCATTCGTCTGGTGAGCCATACAAACGTCAGAACATTTCTCCTCAATTCCAAGGCTCGACATCATCTGTGGAGGGGAAGAGCCTTTCCATACTTTGCTCGTGAGGAGATAATAAACAAGGTTTTACATCCGAGCAAGTATGGTTGGATGACCAAGGAACAGTGAGCTGTGTCTGATGCTGAGAAGACAAAAACAACGCCTTAATAAGGTGGCTAAGGCCTCGCATGAAGGAGTCAAGGGCGAAGAAGGGCAAAGAGAAAAGAAGTTTTGAAAAAGACCAAGGTTCAGATCTATCGTTACTCAACAGATTTCAACTGATGAATTAAATTTGATTGAAAAAGAACATTCCCTTTCGACAGGTGAGGCAAGGGCGGGGCCGCTAAGACTCCAACTCTGAGATCTGACATCGATACTTCTCGGATGAAGGGTCGGTCGGGGGTCAAGAGGATCCTCGGTCCGATGCATCTGGTTTTATCAACCTCGCAGGGAGGGGAAAAGCTATTCGGTTGTCTATGGACTCCGAAGCCAGAGAAGAACATGATCCCAGCCGGAGTGCTGATGCGAAAGAGATAGGCTCTGGGCTTAGGCACAACCCGGAGGTGGTGATCATAAGTCCCGGACTCGACCAAGGTGGGATAGGCCCTCGGTCCAAACCAAAACGAGTCCCTCGGTTCTTGAGAAGTCTCGACAAAGGAAAGCGAAAGACCCAGTGGGTGGCGCAGATTAAACATTCATTTCACCACCCCCCACCTTCCCCCGGAGGAAGTGATGAATGAATCCCAATGCAGGAAAAAGGACCAAGACCTTTGTCTTGAGGATTCCCGCCTTGCGTTGATTGAACTACAGAGGGATTGGTTCGATCGCGGTCCAGGAGTGCACTCTCATGCGACGGAGCTTGTGGATACACTATGGTCGGAGAGTTTCAAGGACAATTTAGACAACCTTAACCCTCTTCAATTATGCTGCTTGGTCGACAGATATCAACTATTGGGGATGACATCGTCCCATTATTTGTCTAACTTGTATCTCGATACTGCAGCCAAAATCGAGCATGTAAGGAAAAAAGCAGAGGACGACAAGGCCTGCCTGAAAAAAGTTTTGCGACGAGCGGATGATACTGAGGCTCATCTCGCTGATATGGAGGGAGCCTGGTGAGGCCTTCATAATGGCTTTCAATTTTGCTTAAGGAGAATGAAGAATTGTTTGTGAAAGTCACTTCATCAACCACAACTGAGATGCTTTCTGAGAGGCGAGTGAAGCAATTTTGCCTCGGTACTGAGTTTGCATTCAACCAGTTCGTGAAATGTTGAATGGTTTAACGCAAAATATGCACACCTAGGCGAGTTTGCTAAGCTCTTATCAATTCCGTCGCCTCCAAAAGCAATAGAGGAGGTGGGCAATACAAAAAAAACATGTTTTTTTTTATGGGAAGTAGATTAGCATGCTACTCAATGTGTGCTACACGCAGGAAGCCTCATTTAGAATTGAGCTTGATGAATTTTGAAAAAAAATAGTGTGGAGAACAAAGCTACAACAACAAGCCTTTATCTCACTAAATGGAGTCGGCTACATGAATCCTTTTTCTCCATTGTGTCCTATTGAGTGTCATATTTTCATTTAATTTTAATAAATTAATATTATTTTTATATAATTAGCCCTGGGCTTTTTAGGTCTACCTTTGTCTTTCTTAACATATGTCAAATCTAAAATATCTACTCTCCTAATTGAATCATCAGATGGTCGACGTTTAATGTGACCAAACCACCTAAGAAAACTCTCTCTAATATTCTCCGTCATTGGAGCTAAACCAACCCTATCACGAATATATCATTTCACATTTTGTCTCTAAGTGTAAAGACACTCATCCACCTAAGCATTCTCATCACAACAACACTTTGTTTATGCTTCTCTTTTAAAGGCCAACATTCAGTGTCATAAAGCATTGCAGGTCTCACCGCCATCTTATAAAATTTTCTTTTCAATCTAAGTGGTACTTTTCTATTACACAATAGACCTGATGCATTCCTCCACTTCAACCAACCAACTTGAACCCATAGTTACAACTCTTCCACTAGAGCTACTACCACTAAAATTGCATTCCATGTATTCAGCTTTAGCTCTACTCAAATGAAGGCCTTCAGCCTCCAATGTAGAACTCCATAATTCAAGTTTTTCCTAAACTCTTTCTCTAGTCTTATCTACAAGAAGAATATCATAAGCAAAAAAGCATGTGCAAAGGTACATCCTCTTGCAAATGTCCAGTAAGAGCGTCCATAGCTAAAGCAGAAAGATACGGGCTTAAAGCCAATCCCTGATGTAATCCAACTGAAATAAGAAAATACTTGGTCAATCCTCCTATTCGAACACAAGTAACAGCTATAATATACATATCTTTAATGACTTGAATAAAAGTCATATTAACACATTTCTTCTCTAAAACTCTCCAAAAGACTTCTCTTGGAACATTATCGTAAGCTTTTTCTAAATCAATAAAAATCATATGTAGATCTTCCTTATCCTCTTTGTACTTCTCCATTAAACCTCTCAATAAATGTATAGCTTCCATAGTAGAAATGTCTGGCATAAATCCAAACCGATTATGAGAAATCTTTGCAATATGTCTTAACCTACATTCAATAACCCTTTGCCATAATTTTAATGTACGACACATCAACTTAATTATTTTATAATTTGCACACTCCTGTGTATCACTTTTATTCTTAAAAATATGGACCAAAATACTCTTCCTCCACTCCTCAGACATCTTTTTAGTTTTTAAAATAATATTAAAGAGTTTAGTGAGCGAAGAAACTCTCAAATCTCCTAAATATTTCCACACTTTAATTGGGATGTCATCAGGTCCTACTAACTCTATGATAATAACTCTATGATAATCTTTTATAGGATAACAAGGCTACATTAAAAAAAAAAACTCGAGGAATATATAAGATGGCAGAGAAAAAAGAGAAATCCAAAGGCATAATTAGCCTCCGGGAGGAAAATCTACTTTTTGATCAAACCAGCATTGAACCCCAAAAAAAGACAATCATCTAGAGGCAAAAAAAGAATAGTACCAATCGAGTGTTTGCTCTAATATCACATGAAGCAAGAGAATCTTTATAGGTTGTGACAAGTATGATAGTACTTTAGATTTTGTTGTTAGAGTTTTTTTTTTATTTTTTTATTCTGCTTCTTTTGCAATATTTTTCATCTAAGCTATTTTTTAATAGGTAGTATATCAAATCCAACCATTATAGTCCTGACTTCCATACCCTATTACCAACTGATAATAACATGTTTGTCGGTACTTTATACTCTATTTATATAGTGATTGTTGGTGCTATTAAGATTTGATTTGATTTTACTACCTTTGATTGGGTTATGTGATTTTGGATATAAAATGATTCACTAATTACTATGTTACCATTGAATACTGGAGTAGTCTGGTTTGATTTGTCCAATGATAAAACGAATTTACTTTAAATTTGAGAAAGGAACAAGGTCTACACTCAATAATTATATCATGCTTATTAAATGGATGACAACTGATGAATTAATATTCTTGGTTAAATTAGAAGCTATTGAAGATGGATATGGTCACATAAATAGTAGTACCGTGGAGAACGAGTTGTATGCATATTTTTACCAACAAAATTTTGATTTGCACTAAAAAGAGATGTGGAGTTTGCAATAAATAATCAACCTAAAATTACATCCAATGTTAAAACACCTTATAGAAAAATTATTAATAAGCTGTAAGAGTTAAAGAATAATTTATTAAAGATGAATGAGATGCATTTCATTAGACCTAGTACATCTACTTAGAGTGCCCTTATTTGTTTGTCAAAAAGAAAAATAGAACTATGAAATCAAGTATATACTATTGAGAGTTAAACTATTTGACTATTAAACATAAATACCCTTTTTTAAGGATAGATGACTTATTTAATCAATTAGCATAATCTTCATATTTTTTAGAATTGATTTAAGATTTGGTTACCATAAAGTAAAGGTGACGCACAATGATACTAAAAACATAGCATTTAATACCACATATGAGCACTATGAGACCGTATTTATGAATATGATGCATAGAATATTCAAATCTTATTTTAATATAATTATTGATAGTGTTTATTAATAATATACTAGTCTGCTCCAAAAATAATGATGATTATTTGTCATTCCAAAATCATTTTGGGCTTACTACAAGGTATAAGTTGTATGAAAAGTTGTCTAAATGTGAGTTTTCGCTAAGCAGTGTTGTCTTTTTGAGATAAATCGTTAGAGATAAGTGTATCAGTTAATGCTTAAAGGTGAAAATAAGGGTGGAATGGCAAAGGCTGACCAATATAATAGACAATTATAGTTCTCTAGGATTGAATGGTTACTCTGGAGGCAATTTGGCTGCAAGTAGGATTTAGTAACCCCAGTGAATCGGGATTTAATAAATCCAGAAGCAATTAAAACTTAAAAATTATTTCACATGATAGAGCTTAAATATGATGAAAACCCGTTAAATCATTTTGCTCTATTTATTTTAGGAGTTAAATATGTTCAAATAAAATTTTAATATTAATGAGTAACAAAGCCATTATTAAATTAATTTAATTTAATTTAACGTTTACTATTCCTAATTACATTAATCATTAGTCGATAATTTATTATGCTAATTAATCATTAATTAAAATTTTATCAAACTGCTTATTATTATTTTGTACTTTATTATCCATTAATTAGCACATCATAATATATCAATTAATAATTAATTAATAATTTATTAAGCTAATTAAATATTAGTTTATATTTAATCAATTTGTATAATATATTATTTAAATTAAGTTCATTTCAATTTAGCCAATATCAATTAGAATTAGATTAATTAAATAATAGTTTAAGATAATAAATCAATAAATTGTTAACAAAGAGTAAAGTGTCAAAATAGTCCCCGACTAATTACATGGTATCATTTTAGTCCCAGACTTTATAAGGGCTATTAGAGCTTAAATTTAAAATAGTTGGGGACTATTTTAGCCCTTCTATAAAGTTTAGGATTAAAACGAAACATGTAAATAGTTGGAAACGTTTCTGAAACTTTGCTCGTTAACAAATAATATATTAAGCAATTAAAAAATAACTTCTGCTTAAAAAAAATATTAGTTAGGTAATATTAGTTAATAAGGCCTATATAGGTTTTTAATTAATATATCTACATATAATTTTATTTACTTAATATTAACTATTTTAATTTCTAATTTTTTTCTTAATTTCCTTTGTCAATTTTTTTGATAATTTTTTAATGAATATATCAGCATCTGATATCGAGAATTGGTAATTGTAGCTAACTGGAAAGGCATTAACAAGATCAGAACACATCAAAGAGAAGCAACATTATTGAGTGTTGGTTAGTCTGAAACCATCATCTTTCTCCCACTTCCACTCCTACCCAAAACCATAGAGAAAAAAGAAACAAGGAAGTTGTGATGGGGCGCCCATTAGGTAGGAGATAGGCGGGCATTATTCCCACATCTTTCTCCCCTCATAGCATATTTTTGTTCACAAAATCCCTTAAATTAGTCAAACTATTGGATTTACTAAATCCATGATTGATACAGTTAACCAAAACAACAGTAAGCAAATAAACATTATTATTGAAGAAAGTTTACAGTTGGTTATAACAAACACACTGAAATAGTAAATAAAAATAAACACGACACACAACTCTGTTATAATTGTATTTCAAAAGGGTGGTGGTCGGTTTGGCGGGTTTGAAAGTGGTGGTCGGAAAGTTGAATGGTTGGATGGCGGTTGCGGCAGAGGAGTTGTGGGCGACTGTTATGGGGGTGACAGTTCGCATTGGTTGATTGGGAAAGCCGAAGAATAGTAAGTTACTATTTTTTAGATGACTGCAGTGAAGGGGAAGGAGTGGCGGCCTGAACAGTAGGTTGAAAAGTGGGGAAAATAGGTGATGGGTGGCTAAGCAAGGCTGGTCGCAAGTCTGGAAGCGAAGATAAACAAGAATTAGGATGGCTAGACTGCAAGTAGGCGAAAACAAGGGATGGTAGGGGCCGTCAAAAGGCTATGGGTTATCGAAAACAACCAGAGAAAGGGTTGGTTGCTGATTCGAAAGGCGAACAATAAAGATTGTGGAAGGGCAGTGCTTGGAAAGAAGAGAACTGCAGAAAAGAACAGCAACGGAGGTTGTTCTGGTCGGTCACAGCATGGAAAGGTGCGTGGCAGCGAAACGAGGGATGAAGAGGAAGGGAAAGTAGAGAAAATTTATCACCTCAAGAGCGAGATACAATTAGAGCACCACTTAATCCCTTAGAAAGGTAGAAACACCGCCTCAGAACGAGATACAGTCAGAGCACCACTCGTACTTAAATACAGTCCTAAAAGGAAAAAACTTGAGAAATTGACGCTTATCCCAACAGAATACTCACAAAAAACTATTCCTAGACTCCCATGAAAGTGAATTTATAATAACAGGATAACTCAGAGTGGGTCAAGGTACTAGCCAACACTCCCAAAACAGAGAAAGGCCTAGAACGTTTTAGTCTAAGCAGTAGACGAGAGTCTGTAGGTCATGGGAAATCCTGCTTGTTGAGGGTACCAGCTGGTTGAGGGCAATCTCACATGCGCGAGACGCCTGTGTTAGTTTCTCATGGTTGTGAGAGCTTCGACCGCATCCGTCGAAGCTTCAGCCTCCTTATAATAGTTAGGTTGACCACGTTGAAGGTCAAGAAAAATGTTGCAGGCTCTCGATACATCAATTATGTAGATGTTGTCATTCCAAAGAACATCCTGATAGAATAAATATACATCCACTTTTGGCATAACTTAAGCTAGAGTTGCATATCAACATAGATTACCAGGGGCCAAATCCCATGCAAGTAAATATATAATATACTTCTCCCACTCCCCGTACTCGGCTGGATGTATCTGATAAACAACTCTATCGAGAAGAATCAACTCAGAACGACAACTATGGTAGGTTGGGCCACACTGACACGCAACTACTCAGGAAAGACCTCTTCCTCTTCTTGGACAGGACCGGAATCTTTTGTAGGTTATTCTTGTCCCCAAAGATCCTAAGTCGATTTTCAATATTGTTCCAGTGAGTACACAGCCGCACTGATTATAATACTCCAATAACTACATATAATCTTCCAGAAGTGACACAAAAGAGTCTCATATCTAAAATGTTGGACCTCCCACAGTAAGGGCAACTCAAAAGTGGGCTATATATCTAACAAGTCTGAAATTCTCTTATATGGGATTGTCATGTGTCTAGTGTTGATTCCTGCAACTTAAGACCAACTTGCACCGCTAATGTTAATTATGTTGAAGTCTCTATCATAAGCTCGACTTGAACTAGGTGCATTTCTCCCTCATCAGTTGGAATTTTATAGTGTACTCATATTCTTCAGTGTCTACTGTGACATTGGGTGCATTTCTCCCTCATCAGTTGGAATTTTATACTCCTCTTTTGTGTACTCATATTCTTCAGTGTCTACTGTGACATTGTCAATTTCCTCAACAGCATCATGCTCAATGAAATAGATCATTCCCCTGGTTCTGCAATTTGGTAAAATATGCCCAAATTCTTTGCCCTTAAAACACTTTCTAAACTAGAAAAAATTTGAGAATGCGGATTGGTTGGACCTATTTTTCACTCTAAAATAGTGTCTCATTAAATGAGTTCGGTATGGATATTCAGTTGGGTGTACTTTTATTGTTTCATCCTAGGGTTGAACCCTTTCTATAAGATATGGTGGTCATCCGATGATGTTGTCTTTGCATTTTTAAAACTAGGGTTTAAACATCATATCTATAAAGAACTGAGAGGTACTTACGCTGTCTCTCGTTTCATTTAAGACCAGGTAGTAATTTTATTCTTCCTTTCTTGTTGTTCAAGAATCTTCAAGATCTCCCACCAGAAAGATGCACTCTTCCTTGACTTGTTGGTGGATAGTTTTACCATTCCGTCTAGTTAAATGTTCTAGTACTCAAAGCACGTTCCACCATCTAGACACTCGATAAACTCGTCCAAATCCATATGGTCATCAAAATATAATAAATTCAATTTTATTTCAAAATCTTAGATACTATAATATTTGATGCTAAATCTTCAGGATAGTGGTTTTTTATCTCTAAAATCTGTCTGGTGGATGGGATTCACTGTATTGTTTCAATTTGGCAAGTCACTGTGGCTACTGTGGCAATAAGTCTCTGTTGCAGTTGGAGGATTTTCAATCACATATCCTCTATAGAAGGTTCTCAGACATCTCATTATGGATTAGTCATAAACGACATTAAGACATTTCCTCCCGAATAGATCTCCAACAATTGCCTCTTCGGTGGCTTAGACGGGAGTTTGTAACTCGCGAGAAATCCCCATTGCGGGAGGCTCCCCCATCAATTTTTCAGGTTCTGCAAAATCTAGTGTGCAAGAGATGCTCGCATAAATTATTTAGGCCAAATGGAGGAATGTGATTTAAGATTCCAACGGATTTAAATGTTAAAAAAGTTATTTTTGACCATTTAGCTTCATTTCTACTAAATCCTGTGTAAATTCTAGTTAAATTCGGCTACCAAACAACCCTTAGAAGATGTATAAGGAGATTTTCTCAGATGACAATGTCTTTACCTAGAATGACAAGCAAGATGTTCAATTTGATTGAACTAATAAGCATGAGTAAAATTTTCAAGAACCTAAGAGATGTTTGATATTGGAATAAGAGTTAAAATTTTCATGTAGAACTGAGAAAATTTAGATATATATTTTTAAAAGTCTAGAATGTGTTTTAATAAAGAATAAGAAGGTAATTGCATGTGCTTTTAAAAAGCTAAAAGTGCATGAGTTGTATTATCCTACATATGATTTAATATTTGCAATAATAATGTTTACTCCAAAAATTTGAAGGCATTATTTGTGTGTGATAAGATGTTAATTGTATACATATCGTAAGAATTTAAGATATTATTTTAATAGAAAAAGAGTTGAACTTGAGATAGTCAAGATGATTAGAACAAATAGAAAATAATATTATTAACATTCAATAGTGTCCTAAAAAGGCTAATATAATGATAGATAAATTGATTAGAAGATATAATAGACGTTGGATGTTAACTCAGGAAGCAGAGGTAATTAGAGATATAGAAGGCTTCTAATTAAGGATAAAATTACCAAGTGATTAAACCATTGCAATTTACATCAAATGATTACACATCTTACCCAGGAGAAAGAACAATGGATACGCAAAGATAAATGATGAATATAAAAAGATTATTGAATAAGAGCAGTCAATAAGCAAAAAAGATCTCAACACAGACGAACGTGATGCAATCAATTCATCATTCGATCCCAAAAATTCTCTTGATTAAGGTGATTATATGTGAGGCTTATTACTTAGGTCATTCAATTTACCCAAATAATACCAAAAAATATGAAAATTTAAAGACATTATTTTGGGTGGCCTAGGAAGAGAAACGAAGTTGAATGGAATATTGCAGGCATTAGCATCACCAAAGTGAAAGTGTGAAAATATAACTATGAATTTAATCTCGGGTTTTCTCATATCAAGATAAGAGCATGATTACATTTGGGTGTTGCAAGCTTTAATTGATAGAATGACAAGATCTACACGCATTATGCCTATTCGTTTGACTGATTCAATGGAGAAATTAGCAAAGATATTTACAAAGAAAATTATTATATTTCAAGATATACCTATCTAACGATATCAAATGAAGATGGTAAGTTGACATCCAGACATTGGAAAAGCATTTAGATAAGTTTGAACACATAATTGTATTTCAGTATAACATTTTATTCACAAATTGATGGTCAATAAAAAATAACATAAAATGCCAGAGGATTTACTAAAATTATGTAGTTTAAACTTTGGATATGAGAGTAGTTTTTTATAGCAATAAGTATCAATATTATATCAAAATCACACCTTATGGGTAAATGTATGTCAAAATAAAGGGAACTTCACTAAATTGAGTTGAAGTTGTAGAGAAATAGTCGATAGAACCACAATTAATTGATTTAACTACTAAAAAAATAGATTAATAAAAAACAAATTGAAAGTTGTATAGGGTAATCAACAAAAATATTCTAATTGAAAATATAAAAAATTGTACCTTACAACGAACCAAAGCGAATGGCTTTACTCAAAATCAGCCATGAACACAAAACCATAGCCTTTGATCCTTCCCCCTCACTCTCGACATGTTGAATTAACGAACCAAAGCGAATGGCTTTACTCAAAATCAGCCATGAACACAAAACCATAGCCTTTGATCCTTCCCCCTCACTCTCGACATGTTGAATTAAGAAATAATTTTTAGTGCTTCTGTTCAATTGATTTATAATAATATCTAAATCAGTAAGAATTAAAATTTATGTTGTATGATAAATTTTGGTTGTTTAGATGGTTAAATATATCGCTTACTCTTCTCTAGTATGTAACGTTTCAAAATAAGTGTTGGTGATAAATTCAAGAAACTGAGCCATACCCGCCTCTGTTATATCTTAAATTCAACAAGAAAGGTCATCATGGAATATGACAGTATATCTAATTTCCAATGAAAGAAATTAAATCAAGCGAACATACAAATGCAAATAGTGGTGGGAGCATGTAAGTTTGTGTTCATTAGGAATGCAAGTCATGGATATTGAGCCTAGCTTATGCTTTTAGTTGAAGTATAAAAGCATGCAAATGACAACATGACTCCTAGATAAACGGAATTACCCGACTTAGTATTCCAAGCTTTAGGGCCTGAATGCAAAATTAATAAATCATTTTAAGAGTTGTAGACAAAAAAATTTCTAATATGTTTGCATATTATAATAAGTTTACAGATCTCATAATCAAACATGATTTACTGTAAATATATGTTACCATCTTATGTTCTCTTTAAATTTTTTAGACATGAGATTACAACTATCTAAGTTACAATTTATCAAGAACTTAGGTAAGGCCTCAACCTGATAATTGAACAATGACTCATACTATGAATGGTCTATAAATAATATCACACCGGCAATAATATAAAACTTGCTCCCACGTGCATATATGCACATTAGGGGTGGCAGTTTAGAGTAACGCATCCCATTATATGCACGGGGTTCATCTTCAAAAGAAAACTAATTAGTGCGTGTCAGTTTAGAGTAACGCATTACCCTTAAGTTAGAACTGATTTGTTTTTACAAAATATGTTTAGAACTGATTTGAATTTGAAGATGGTTCAATTTCTATCTTGCAATTCTAAACAACTAATTTTACACCTAATGCATTTCCAACCAAGAAACTCTTTTATAATTTCTTATGCAAGCTGAAGATACCTGAGTTTAAAAAAAAATGTCTATTTTCTTCAAGAACAGTAATGATTTACTTGGATTTATTTCACGCAGTTTAGGTGTTGGATATCTAAATACGTAGGAATTGAGTGGTATGTATGTAAATGCATATAAATTAATTGAAAATTGGACTCTCTATTATTTGTTTACTCAAAAAAACACTGCATTAAGCACCTATGTTGTCGGCAACCGCTTCCTCCACACTTTGGTAAGTACATTTTATTTATTTACTCAATTTTTTTACCGATATATTCTTTTATTTTAAAATTAGAGTATATTGTAAATCATTGATTACAAATTACGTTACAGATAATTTAAAATTTATTTAAAAAATTATCTACAAAAAGTTACAGATAAGTTGTTTTCCAAACGCACAAACCAAACAACTAAACAACTTATTCAGAACAGGGGCAGAATGGTCATTTTCCCAGAATCAGCTGTTTTCCAAACTCACAAATCAAACAGCCAGACAGCTTATCCGGATCAGCTGCTCATCAGCAGATTATCAGGATAAGGTGCTTATAAGCACAAGCTGGATAAGCTGCAGCTGCCCCAAACAGACCCTTAGATAATTATAAAATCTTCATTTGTGGATATTATACATAAAATTAAACCTATTTGCTAAACTTAAACCAAAAAAAAAAACAAAACAAGAGCAGAACCGCACAATCTCAAACTCACAGGCACATGCCTTAGGGGCCTCACCCTCGCAACTAATCCCATTGGGCTATCAATGGCTATTGCGGCACCGCCGCAACTGCTATGCCATAGCAACTGTTGTAAAGCCGCCTCTACCCTTCCCCACAAAAACCTCTCCTCCAGTTGTTGGTAACTATCTCCTTAACAATAAGAGAGGAGAGAAAGCAATCAACTACAATAATGATTCTAATGAAAACCTTATAAGTTATAATAATGGGAGACACATTTGAATTCTTAAATTATGATAACTTGCTTATGTTAAATTGGGCTTGCGAGAGAATTTTCATTTAGCGATACTTGTAGCCTTACATGACTATCAATAGCCTTCTATGCTCTTACTCTGACTTCCAACCTTGATATTAGTATGTTACATGTGATTTCATAATTTTTATTAATTTAATAGTTTACCTCTAAGATTTATGTCTTGATTCACGAAAAAAAAAATTGTATCAACACCCAATTGTTCAACTTCAAACATTGGTTGAAGTCAATGAAGCGGCAATCCCTTAGTAATCATATACTTCTATATCATACGATTATTTCATTGGGGAAAATCAAGTCATTAAATCAAAGGTCCAGCACACCTGACATTAGTTTGATATTTAAATGTGCTAAGACTTGTAGTCTAAGAATCTTTTGCTCCCACACCAAATAACTCAGTCCAATGCTTGTATCATTGTAGAAGAAAACTGTGTACAAAAACTTGGTATAAATTGCAACAATATTAGAATATATCGTGAAAGACATATACCAGGAAACGGCATAAGAATAGCACCAAAAGAAAGTTTTTCAGATCCATATCTCAAGCCCATGAAACCATAATCTTCCGGTTGTACCCTGTAAATGTCATCGAAGAACGGATGAGAATAATGCATGCTGTAACTTCCAAATTGCATTGTAAAGTACAACACAACCAAAACCATAAAAAGAATTACATTTAAGGGAAAGAAAGTGCAATTTTATAGCAGATTAAGTAGATTTAAAAAAACTATTTCAAAGAATTACATTTAAGGGAAAAAAAGAACTCTTTGAGATAAATCTTTAAAGAGATAAGCAAAAGAATTACATTTAAGGGAAAAAAAGAACTCTTTGAGATAAATCTTTAAAGAGATAAGCAAATAGTGGACACATCCTTCATTAATGGTAAGAGAAATATTACAGAATAACAAATGTGCATGCTGTAAGAAGAAATTTGTCTTGCATCAGCAGAGATGAAAAAACTGATGGATGCATCTTTCATTAATGGTATGAGAAGGTCAATGTGCATAATGCTCCAATGAGCAGAGATTCTTTCACTTTCTTAAGGATGTATAGTAAACCACTATGTAAAAAAAAAAAGGATAAACGAATCATACCTGTTAGGAGTTAGCACAGGAAATATACCAAAAGCTCCAAATCCCACTTTTGGATAATATGCACAGGACCTTAAGCGTAAAATGCTTTCCAAAACAAGAGTAGATTAACAAAGCATTAGCTCCAAACGTTTTACAAGGATTTTGACAAGCATATTAAGAAACAATGGGGAATAAAACATATCTCGGAAGAATAATCACATTCTTACGGGTTATTGGTAGATATGAAAAGGTCTATGAAAGTGTGTGGGTCATCCAAATCCCTAAAAAAATTACAAATGATGAAAAAAAGAATTCAGCTATTAGCCCGCGCTGAAGAGTAAAAAACATGAATCATGGCAGAAGTAGCAAATAATACAACCTCTGCCAGGAGAATAAAGCATTTCCTACCACATTTGCACCAGTTTTCTCATCAAGGGAACTAGAAACCTAAAAAAGGTTAAGGCTTGCAACTATTACCTTGAAAGAGCTCAAGTTCTACCACATATCATTTAACAACAAAGACAAGCAACTATAGATCAAGAACCTACATGCTATTCAATAAAACGTAAGACAATTAAAAAAAAAGCCAAAACCCTAAAGAGGGTAAGGACAATTGAAACTCTAAGGATACTGTTGCAACCAAATCCACATGAGGATCTTCCAATGGCTTCAGCATAATCTTAGTATTCAACTGCCGTGCCTTCTCAAAGTAGTCCTCAAAAAGGCATCGCAGTGCCAGTTTCCCGAATAGCAAGTCATAAGCTGGAACCAGCATCCTGTTCCAACATATATAAAATTCTAATACCACATTTCCACATTACACAATAGCCAAAATTTCACATACATGCTCCAAGTATCCGTTTTCAATAGAAATACAAGCAAAGAGAATCGGCATTCACAGACAAATTACAGCAAACTTAATAATCTTCGTCAGTTGATTCTTACAAGCAAGAAGAGATGATAGGTATTGCTAAACTGCTCATGTCATCTATGAAAACAGTTTCTCAGATAAAAAGTATGTTTGCATGTGCATGAGAGAAAAAGAGAGAGAAAGGACAGAGAAACTGAGAGAGGAGGAGGGGGGAAGATTGTAGGTAGGAATCCTGACCTTTTGCGTGCTACGAGAGGCGGAAAATCGAAGATGGGAGGCACCAGAACTACCGGTGGCGGCGGTTCCTTGTTCCAAAGATTACCCATCTTCTCCCTCAGCGACGAGTTGCCTTCAGTCAATTAGACAAAATAAATCGTAGATTTAACTTAAATCCAAATTAAATTCAGTCAAACACTATAAATACATTAGATAAATAGACTATTAAATAAAATATAATTTTTAGTTGTTTCATTTATTAAATCTAAATTTATTAAATCTACTTTTTTTTCATTGAGGGTCCGTTCGGGGCAGCTTATAATTGCGGGCAGTCTTTGCAAAACGCCGCCGTACTGTTTGGTTCGCGTATTTCACCAGCTTATCCAAAATTGTATTTGGGTTTTTACACTAAACGCAGACTGCGGGTCGACCCCCACGGCCGGCCCGCTGGCCGCGTTTCAGGATAAACAGCTTATCCTGAAACACTCAAGCTGTCCCAAACGGTCCCTGAATTTAACTAGACTTAATTGAAGATAACATTATTTCAAATTTAATAATATTTAGATTTATTAAATCCAAATTTCTTTTAACTTAAATTATGCTTGCAAGCAAGCACCCCCGAAGTCTAATGTGTTTTTAGTAGATTGTTTGTTTCGTTATACTTGCAAGTTAGATATAGAAAAAGAATTTTATTTTTTTAGTTTAATTGTATGGAAAAATAAGAAATAGTGTATTCAAAAATTTTTTTAATTTGATTGGTTATTTGTAAAGTAAATACACATAAATTGTTTTTATGTTTACCAAAAATTTTGTAATAAAATATTTGTGCATTATCATATTGATGTCTCATAAAGAAATTTGATCATTAAGCATTTCATATTCAACTTTAGGATCATATGTCCCCCAATTAAGACAAATTTATGGTCAACAAGATGAGCAAAATGATATCAAAGTTGAGCAAATCCAATTCAAGTCCAGATCAAGCTGTACTGTGTTTCCAATTGGTATGTAAAATGTCTAACTTGAAATTTAATTTGTACGTGTGTTGTTTGTGAAAAATGATTAAACGGTAATAGATGTAAAAAATAAAGTCATCTAATGAATAAAGTACATGCCTATACATACATACATATATATAGATTAAGGAAATTGGTTTTTGGCAAAGACCCAAATATCAGTTTTTCATGCGCTAGGCCCCATGATGGGAGCCGCACCATGTGCCTAAATATTCGAGAACCTAACGCAACTAGGGATCGAACCCGTGACCTGAGGGGACTTATAGTGAACCCCGCCAACCAACAAGCCACGGCTTTCAGCATATATATATGATTGTATAAACTATAAATATATGAGTTTACTAGTTCATTTTAAATGACTAGGTGCTATTTTTGTAAATAAAAAAGATTACTATTAGCACGACAACAATACATAGAACATATTCAATATAACTAAAAAATTAAGAAACCATCTGTATTCAATACATTCAAAATACTAATGAAGTTTCATGGATAAATAAAGCATGTTGGACATTGAAAAATCCAAAACTCACCAAAATATGTTTATGTACTCATTACATATTTTTACATTCAAAATAACATGCTAACTAATATCAATCCAACCAAATTAAACCATCATTCATCCATAAAAAAAATGGTTACTTTCTTGTCTCACTCTGCATCTACATAGCCTTAGACTCCAATAGTTTTGAGAGAACACATGAATCATTGTTGTGTTCTTGGATAATTTATCAAAAATAAAGTCAATTTATTCCATTGAGTATCCTGAAATATTGAAAAATTATGTCTTTAAATTAGTGAACATTTTCTCTTTTCTTAGGTCGTTATACTTTTTAAAGCATTGACAAATTCACTAACACAGTTAGTCATCATAAAAATGTAGTCATAAATATTTTGATCATTAGTAGAAATTTTTCTCTTTCTTTTTGAGTCACGCCTCTTTGAACATGACATATCTCACTTCATCGTTGTTTTGCTATCTAATATCCACTTCAGGCAACTGTATAAGAAGTAATGCTTTTTCCTCTTTCTTTTTGAGTCACGCCTCTTTGAACATGATGACATATCTCACTTCATCGTTGTTTTGCTATCTAATATCCACTTCAGGCAACTGTATAAGAAGTAATGCATCTCTTCCCATCTCTCTAAAATATCATTCTCCTCATCATCCAAGTCTATTTGATGGCTATCAAGTGAAGTTTGTCTATTTCCAGACCAAGTCAAATCTCTAATAGCACGACCTCACCACATACATTCTTCAATTCCATATAATTTGCAATGGGAACATTGAAGAGTTACACTTCTTTAAGAAAAGTTTGTAATACAATAAACACAGCTCATTGAATTTATTTGTTTTTGTGATATCTTAAATCAATACTTGAGTAAAAGTAATACATATATATGAGATATGTATTCCTCAGGACACATTAATATAATTTTTCTAATTTCATCCCAAGGCATGCTAGACTTTTTTAGTTCTTGAATAAAACTCCATAAAGTTCTTTGTTGTTGAATTTTGTTCTTAAATTGTTCCCCTGTAACTTCAATTCTGAATTTCTCTTTTAACTTTTTAGCTATGTTTAGGTAAACAGACTCTTTAAACGCTTGAGCACTTTGCATATTCAAATCAACAGACTCAACCATTGTTTGTAACAAACTAAAGGTCCACATATGTTGTAAGTTTCACATATATTTTTTTCTTTTATTATTCTTGAAGCAACTGAAGTAGTTGGATGTTGTGTATCCATCATTTTTGTAAATAATAAACATCATGCTAAATTTTATGACAAAAAATATGTAAAGAATATTTACAGAGTCATAACAAATTTAAGATACAATATTTTACTAAAACAAGGAAAGAAAGTTATGTGCATAAAAAACATATAAGAAAAGTAAAAGCACAAATCTCTTCACAAAAGAGGAAACAATATTATTTAAATTTGAGACTACTACACTCGAAAAGTGAGATTATTATATTTTAAATAAAAATTTAAATCACATTCAGACTAATAGCCAATAATATTCATGTCATTCCACATGACAACAAATATTTGATTTTTTTTTCTAACCACTCATGATAGTCTTCTAAAATGATTCTATACAGTTTCTTCTAACCCATTCAACTTATGTGTTGGTTTAGTTGTCTTAGCCATGTATCTTTCCTGATTTCTGCTTTTTGGTGTGCATGCATGCTTTATGTGCATGGTAGTGTGTTATAGCATTCTTCTGCAAAGAGTCGCGCCTATATATGCACACACACTTTTACCATGAAAAGAAGGAGCATGTAATGATTTCTAGTAACACTATATTTGCAAGTTCTGTTTAGCTTCCCCATCAGGCATGGCTCATTATATGTTGCATAAATTTCCCCATTAACCTTATTTTCATGTAGGTTGAATCTTTTCTCCTTTCATATGTACTTTTAGAATTCTAAGAAAGCTCTATAGTAGAAATAAGATATAGGCATGAGTTCTAAGATGTTTGGTGTAGGAACCATGTGGCAAGGGACTAAGATCAGATGCTCATATATTGTATCTTAATTCTGAATTTGATAATAATGTATAGAATTAGGACTGAGCATATATATGCAGAGTTCAACTGACCTTTTTCTTTTTTGAAAAATTTTTCCAACCAGTAGCACCAACCTTTCATATTATTTTAATTTTGCTTGCCTTATTACGTGATTGAATGCTTGAAATGCTTTCATTATTTATTTTTGTGGTTTATTTGGGAATCACAAATGCAATATAGGCTCCATAGGATTTAAAATTCTAAATTTTCTACAAAAAACTTAATAAAAAAATCAAGAAAATGAAATTTTAGGATTAAAATATTCATGATTTTAAATTTTGCACTTTTACTTTCTTACATGGCCTTCAGGTAGGATTTTAAACAAGCTGCATTGCATGGGCATAACCCAAGTCATAATTAATAGGGTCTCCACAATATCTAAGTACCACTTTAGATAACTGCATTCAAAATTTCATGTCCCACAGAGAAGCCTTCATGCTTCTCCAACCCAACTGGTCAAACATATCATTCTATATAGAAGGTTATCTAGTGCGCCTAGGTTTTTTGGAGGCTCCCTGACCCAGATGGGGTGAAAGTCCTTTTGAGAGTGTTTCTAGATTTGTAGTTAAACCTCCCTTTATCTTTTTTCTTGAGGCATCCTTGTCATTTGACAAGTATAAGTCTCACCTCTTGAGCTCCAACCTGGTATGTCATAGAACTAGAGATTCCTTCTTTTGACCTTAAGGCTATTGAGGTTCTTTTGGATGACATAATTCATGGATTGCTGACCAGAGATCTCTGGATATGTTGGGTCAAGTACCTTCATGATCGGTTAAGACGTAAGGTTCTAGTAGCTTGGGATGAAGGATCTGTGGTACTCCAACCCAATTACTTCTTCCTTCTATTGACTACTAATCTCATCCTTTGTCTACCCCTTTTGAGCTCTATCACCCCTTTTACTTCGTTGATATCATTTTGATGGCTCATTGTCAATGAGGTGTTGCATATTTGGGATACAACAATTTATCCTTTACCCTTATGACTTGGGAGTGCTTTGACGTATAGGGATATCTTCATCAAAATGATTTTGGTTATTTCATAGCCTTCGTATGCTACCCATTTGGGATGTGATAAATTCACTCTCTATCATGTGGCTTAGCGAGAGCTTTAAAGCATCGATGTGTTTCCATATGAAAAGACCATTCTTTGTGACTTATTTCCCTAAGTTTTTGATCATGTGGCTTAGCGAGAGATTTAAAGCATCGATGTGTTTCCATATGAAATGACCATTCTTTGTGACTTATTTCCCTAAGTTTTTGATAATATAAGGTGAAAACTCTTTTATCAAAAGTATTCTTAGGTATCCCTCAAGATGTAATTGACCAAAGAGATACATTCCTCTGGGAAACTCCTGACCCTAAAAAAAATAGTCTTTTTAGTTCTTTAGTGACTAGTGGCTTATGTAGAGATTCTCTTCGTGGCTGATGTCTTTCGATGTAATTCAACCTGATCTTGATTGGACATATACTTTTTACCCATCACACAAGGATTACCCATACATAATCCTTCCATCTCTCTTCTTTTTTATTTATTTGTTGTATATCCGTTTTTATTCAATTTCTCTCCTGTTTGAATCATTTATAAGATCCAGGAGAGATATTTATTCGAATAAGTGAATAATACGAAGAACAATAAATAGAAAAGCTGGTGATTGAGAGTCTCAAAAAGAACCGAGAAAAATAAAATGATGACTCCGCTGGGGATTCTATCTCTCTAACAATACTAAGAGTTTCACTTTTGTTCTGGGGTTATAGCCACTTTCTCCATATTTGGAGTTTCACTCATATTATCATGACGTATTTTCTTTCCCTTTAGTCATTGTTGAGCCTTTTTTGAGACCTTAATTTTCAGTCCATGCGACAGTTGCTATGGTTAGCAACTCAGCGTATTCTGTCCCATTTCTCACCATCGATAGTTTGGTTGTTGCACTGTCACGTGCACCGATGTCATTATACCTTCGTGATTATTTTCTTGACCTTTCATTATTTTTGATTGATGTCCTTTTTTTCTTTGATACATGGATATTAAGAGGATGGTCACAATTGCTACTGTCAGGGAACAGTTTTTCCTTCTCACCCAATGTTCTGGATGTGCGGAAGGAGGCCATCACTTTCGGCTCCTTTGAGCACCACCTTGGGATTAACTTAGTTAATCTTATGCCCTCTAAAGTATCTGCTTTATGCCCTCCTACTTGAAAGTGGATTAGTTCATATCGAGATGTTCCTACTGAGTGGCTCAAGTCTGACCCGACTCGCAATTACACAGATATTTATACTTCAAAAGATTGCCAAAAACTTGACCCAAATTATATCTAACAGCTAGTATGATAAAATAAATAATTTAGAAAATAGATAATAAGTCTTCATACTAGGGGTACTATGCAAGTATACGTATCGCTTCAAGTAATATAAGAATTTTTTAAAAAACTCCAGTATCGATCCCAAGTGGAAAGTTGTAACTTTATAATAAAAACTTAAAAAAATTCTATCTAAATTGCAGATAAAAATGATAAGAGAATGGTGTCAAAAGTTTTGCAATGGATTACAACTAAATTTACATACAATCTAAATTTAAACAGAAAGTAAGAACAAAGTTTAAAAGATTAATAAGTTTAAAAGAGTTTGAATATAATGAAAAGAACTTTCCCTTGCAATTAGATCTTAATCAATGTAGGAATTGAATGATTAAAATAATAAAATGATGTATTGCGATAAATAGAAGCATACCAATTTCTTACCCCCTTTTAGTGCTAACAAAGAACATTGGCTGACCTTAAGTTTGTTCCAGCTTGTGTAGTAGTGTTGAGTAGATTTTGGCCTCTCACTTCCAAATTACTCATGTGCCTTCTCTATAAAACCTACTAGGAACCCTTAGATCCAAACTCAAGATCAAATTGACAAAAGAATATAACCTATCAATCTAGAAACATCAATTATATACCCATCAAAACTTATCTCCCTATTTATTTGCACTTCCCCTCGGACGATCGCAATGACTCTTTCCAAAGTTAAGAGTGGTACTCACTAGTTGGTGAAGTCATGACCCTCCACGGTCATTATGTTTCACAACGAATTTTAACATCACAAATGACCAGTTTGTAAAGTCAATGAAGAATCAATTAAAATACAATTGTAGTTTTATAAAATAAAAAGGAATCTTTAAATCAATCTCATTCCACTTAATTAATTCCCATATGCAAGAAGAAACAAAAAATAAATACTTAGAATTCATTGAGATAAAACAAAAACTCATGATTTGTATTGAAAGTTGAGTATTAACAAAAAAAACTCAAACATAAATACAAATTACTTGTCTTATGTCTTCTCCCCAAGTAATTCCTGAGGTCTCCTTCAAGCAATCTCTAAACTCTTCTTCTACAGAAAAATACTAACAAATATAAACTCACACACCCATTAAAAAAATTTGAAACTCAAGCCCAAAAGCCTTCTAAAAATTCCTAACTCCTAAAAACTCTCTAAAAAGTCCTAAAAACTCTCTAAAAAGACTCTTTTTTCTTTCAACAATCGACTCTTTTAATAGATAACTAAAATTAACCAAGGGCCACTTCAAGCAACCCTTCAAAATTTGGCCAAATTTAATGCATGTTCTAGAAAATTGATTACTGGCGCTATAGCGTCAGTCTGGGGTGCTATAACACCCATCATGGTCTTTAGTTGGCGTTATGGCACCAAGGGTTGGCGCGATGATGTCATATGAAGTGTTGCAAATTTGCTCCATTTTGCCCTAATTTTCTCTAAATATCCATTCCTTGTACCTGAAACCAAAAACATGCAAAATATCTTCCTTTAAAGTGTAATATCATAAAAAATTTACATAAAATGAACATTAAACATATATTAAAAATAGGTAATTTTAAGATGTATCAATTCCCCCAAACTTAAATGTTACTTGTCCTCAAGTAATACCATAGCTTTAAAAACTAAAATTGTTAACCTATGTAGCGGGTTTACTTTTTAGATAACTAAAAATTTGTTTTAGGTAGCGGGTTTACCTTTTAGATAACTAAAAAATTGTTTTAGAAATGTTATAGTCCAACTTGGAAGAATTTTTAGTAAATCAGATGATATCTAAGGTATCAGAACATTTAGTATTAACTTTAGGAATAATAATTTTCTATTTAATTCAGACATAATTAAAATTTTCCCAAACTTTAGATTTTTAGAAGAATATTAATTTCAGAAGTTATGACATTGGTATTGAAAATAATTTTTACTAATAATACTTTCAAAAGTTAAGCAAAGAATTGATCTTAAGTTTTCTTCCTTAGAACGATTCAAGTGAAACCATTTTTTAATTAGGTCCTATTCCTCAAGCTTCTCCTCCCTTTTTCATACTTTACTCTTCTTTTCTTTTCATTTCTTTTAGGATTTTTTTTAATCGTTTCTTTTTGTTAGGTGAGGATTGCTATATTTGTATAGGCCTTTAATGATTTTTGATAGGCCTTTAATGATTTTTTATAGGCATTTAATGATTTTGAATTTCACTATCCCTTCTCTAAAATTAAAATCTTATTTTATATCCTTAACTTAAAATCTAGTATCTATTTTTGAAAAAGAATTTTCATAGAATCTGAATTCCTTAGAAAGTATTAACCTAAAAATCAATAATTTTTCAAAAATTCAATTTTTTCTACTATAAATAGTAAAATCATTTCCTTACTATTTCCTATTAAATATCTAAACTTTAGTTTCATCCTTTTCACTAACTTATCTACTAAGTTCCTCTATATCATTCCTAAAAATTAAAATTTTAGCATCCTAAAGATAACACCATATACCACAAATTATTTTAAAAGTAATATCAAAGTAAATATAGGCTACATAGGACAAATAAAGTTAAGTTTTAAAAAGTTTTTCTCCCTTATTTTAAAAGTAATATCAAAGTAAATATAGGCTACATAGGACAAATAAAGTTAAGTTTTAAAAAGTTTTTCTCCCTTCTCCTAAACTTAAATTTTTGATTAATTTTAAAATAGTACAGTGCATGAAAAATATGAAGATAGAGAAATATATTTTTAAAAGTTCTAAATAGGAGAATAGTATAGGTACAAGCAGTTAAGACAGGTGTTGAGCAGTGGTAAATCTAATCAACCATGAAAACTACTCTAGCATAAAGACAATATAAAGTGGAGAAAAAGAAGTAAGCAGTAATACCATAAATGAAAAAGTGCAACACAACAATCCAACATTCGTATAAACCTATAAAGACTAATCAAAGTATAAACATAATAATCCAACAATACTACATTAAGTAACAAACAAAGGAAATCCAAAAGTAAAGGAGAAACACTCTAATCATCCTCCTACTCTTCATCATCATCAACATCATCAACATCCTCCTCCATCTCTCCACCACTCTCGTATGGAGAAAATCAAGGGCATGTAAGAAATTCAACTATATGATCACCCCTAAAAAATTTCACTAGAGACTCTTTAGAAGTAGCATCATAATCAACTCTTCTCTGTAAATATTTATCATTGTAGCTCAAGTGTGCTTCTAATCCTTACATTTTATTATTTAAAGATAAATTGTCCCCTTGTTTTATGAATAACTGCTCCAATATAGTATCCAAAGTAGAAGTACTAGAGGTGGAAGGCCTCGAGGTTGAAGTAGATGGAATATCTGAACCTCCACCTCCTGATCCCGAACCAGTATGCATTTCATACATTTCCATTTTTTTTTCCAATGAGCTTATGAGATGAAAAGATTTCCTCCCATGGCTCATATTTCACTCCAGATTGTATGCACATGGTAGAGATAAGAGAAGGGTGATACACCAAAAATATATGCATATTTAGACATATATTTTATACTCATTTTTAGTAATATTGCGCTTTATAGGAATGTATTTTTCATGTTGGTAGGTTGTTGATTTTTAGAACTTGAAGTAAAAAAAAGCAAAAAAGATGGAATTTAGAGTCAAAATGATAAGAAAAAGCAAAAAAGATGGAATTTAGAGTCAAAATGACATTTTTGAATAAATACTCAGCGCCAACGGCGCCAGGATGGATGCCGATGGCGCAAACCTACAAAATAGAGGCTAGAATATACTCAGTGCCGATGGTACCATTTTACAAAAAGCACAGAATTAATTCATAGGCCACTAGCACCAACAGCGCCAGAATGAGCGTCGATGGCGCCAATGTCGGTGCAAGACCTGTTTCTAAAAGATTTGACGAATTTGGACGCTTTTTGAAGAGTTTTTGGATGCACCTATTGGAAAACCAACATTAGTCTCTATTTAGGGCAAAAATTTATCAGAAAACTCTCTCTTCCACTCCCCCCAACCACTAAAAGTCTATTAGTCATTTATTTATTTATAGATTTGAGTTTTTGTGGTGAGTTTAAGAGTGAATTCTTTTCTAAGAGTTGTTAGAGAGGGAGAGAAGTGAGAGATTTCTTCTTCCCACATCTTCTAAGAGAGAGTCAAGATTATTGTAAAGAGAGAAAGAGTGCAAGAGAGGCTACAAGGGATTGGGTTTGAGAAAGGGTTTCAGATAAGCGTTGTTTGTTTATTATTGTTGTAAAAACTTTCTTTTATATATAAAAATTATGTTTTGTTGTATCTTTCTCATGAAGTCTAAGTAGTTTCCTTTATCTTTCTACTTACTCTGAGATATAGTGAAATGAAGAGATAATTTGGATGTG
>NW_018226794.1:171249-182902 GCF_001263595.1 Phalaenopsis equestris
TTTTTTATGGTTTTTCAACTCCTTTCTTAATTTACTTTTTGATCTGGCCAATTGAAATGTTAAAATATGTTGTGAAACATATGATCCGGGAAATGGAGTATGAGTTCTACAACAGAGTGAGAATCACATTTAATTCCATGGAGCAGTATTTTGTTCATGGAATTAAGTGCAAATAAATAGGGAAATATACATTGTTGGGCGTAGAATTAAAGATTTTAGGGTGACAAACTAAAATCCCCAATTTGGTCTTAGTATTTAAGAACTAAAGGGAGCAGTATCCATCAGGGGAAGAGAAGTGGGAGCTCTTGAGTGAGAGCCAGTATCCTCCCAACCTAACCA
Organism: Phalaenopsis equestris; assembly: GCF_001263595.1. Taxonomy (NCBI): domain Eukaryota; kingdom Viridiplantae; phylum Streptophyta; class Magnoliopsida; order Asparagales; family Orchidaceae; genus Phalaenopsis; species Phalaenopsis equestris. The sequence goes on from NW_018226794.1 coordinate 171,589, forward strand.
CAGATTTAGGGACTAAACCTGAAATTAGCCAATGATTTTCGATTTTCTATAACACTGAATCATAAAATTAAAATTGCTCCTATTTGGTACAATACATATTTAAACCATTTATCTCATCTCATTTTGCCAAAAACTCATTATAGTGGGAAAGATGCTTTTTCATATTAGATAACTTCATCACATAAACATAGTTTGGTAGTTACTGTTTAAACTTTGCATTTCAGCTTTGTTAGTAGTTAAAAATTTAGTTCTGATAGTGCATCAAATATTTGAAATTAGTGATAGTAATTTTATTTTATTGCTGTCATTTTCCCAGTTAATTTATCACTTAAAATTTAAACCTTCCTCGTGGGATCAATATTTGGGGCTTAAACAGAAAGTCATGTATTACTTGATAACAATACGTATACTTGTGTAGAATCCCTACATAAATTGCTTAAATTTCTTATTCATAACATATCAATTTTTTTGGCACCGTTAAAAAGCGGAGTCAACTATATCATCGGGATCAAGTTTTTTGGCGTCGTTGCAGGGAAAGGTAACAGTAAATTAAATAGATTTGATAAATTAGAAAATTTAGCGATAAATATAAATATAAAAATAAAACAAAAAAATTGAAAAATTCAACAACAACAAAAAGAGATTAAAAATTTGAACGAAATGACGAATAACTTAGATAATCAAATAAATGAAAATCGATAAAGACCTTTAAAAGATTATGTTAATCCTACAAAAGATGAACTTCACTTAACTATTCAAAATCCTAATGTTGCTGCTAATTCATTTGAGCTTAAACTTCTATTATCCAAATGATAAAAAATAATTAGTTTGGAGGAACACCTACTGAAGATCCTAACTTACATCTTGCTAGTTTTCTTGAAATATGTGCTACTTTTAAATATGATGGAGTGTCTAATGATGTTGTTAGGCTTAGACTTTTTCCTTTTTCATTAAGGGATAAAAATAAAGCTTGGTTAAATTCATTAGCACTGGATCTATCAGAACTTGGGGAGAACCATCACAAAAATTTTTGGTTAAATATTTTCTACCCTAAAAAATTGTTAAGCTTAGAAATGATATTACATCTTTTTGTCAGTTCGAAGGGGGATTGATATATGAAGCCTGGGAATGATTTAAGGATCTCGAGAATGATTTAAAAATCTCCTTTGGAAATGTCTACACCATGTTTTACCAGATTGATTAATAATTCAAACTTTTTACAATAGATTAGTAGGATCACTTTGATCTATTATATATGCTGCTTTAGGTGGATCATTAATGTTAAAACCTTTTGATGAAGCATACTCTTTAATAAGAATGGCTAAATCCTAAGAGAGTAGCTAGTATTCAAGATTCTGATGCAATATATATTTTAGCATCTCAAATTGTCGCTATGTCGAAAAAGATTGATCAAATTGGAGTGAACTATTCCTAAATGCGGCCAGTATTAGAGGAAAATTCACTAGGACAGATAATTAATACTCAATCATCTTATGAAACTTTGAATGTTATAAATAATTTAAATAATAATCTCTATTCTAATTATTATGACCCTGGATGGAAAAATCACCCTAATTTTAGTTGGAACAATTATAACAATACAATTCGGTGAATCCCTCAGGAAATTTAAATAACCAAGTAAATCCTAACTATCAATCTTATTATCCTCCTAAATTTAACTTTAACCCTAACCCACAAGTTCAGGAAAAGAAGTTGATGATGGAAGAAGTAATGCTGAACATGGGAAATCAAATACAAAGTCAAGGGGCTGTTATTAGAAATATTGAAAATAAATTTGGACATATTGCTACTACACTTAACAACAGACCTTTAGGAATTCTTCCGAGTACTGTGGAAGTTAATCCAAAAGATTAAAATAAGGAGAAAATTAAAGGTATTCAATTATGAAGGAAAAGAAGTAGAAACAAGAATCCAAAAAGAAACTGAAGTTGAGGAGAAGAAGGAAGAGATTGAAAGCGACCAAAATGAAAAATAACCAATATAAGTTTCTTTAGAAAAACCACTACCTCTATTTCCTCAATGATTGAAGCAGAAGAATAAACATAAAAAATTTACAAAATTTTTGGAAATCCTTAAAAATTTAACGATAAATATTCCTTTCATTGAGGCTTTGGAACAAATGCCAAGTCTTTGGATGAGGCTTTGAAACAAATGCTAAGTTATGTGAAATTTATGAATGATATACTAAGTGAGAAGAGAAAGTTTGCTTATCATGAGACCATTGCACTTAGTGAAGAGTGTAACGCTATTATTCAGAAAAATCTTCCTGAAAATTTAAAAGATCCTGGTAGTTTTACTATTCCTTGTGCTATTGTTGAAAAGTTTTTTTTGGAAAAGCCTTATGTTATTTAGGAGCGAGTATCAATCTTATGTCTCTATCAATTTTTAAATGTTTAGATTTAGGAGAGATTTCCCCTACTACTGTAACTCTTCAGTTAGCTGATCAATCAATAACTTATCCTAAAGGAGTTATATAACATGTATTAGTAAAAATGGATAAGTTTATTTTTCCTGTAGACTTTATCGTATTAGATATGGAGGAAGATAAAGAGATTACTATTATTTTGGGGAGACCATTTCTTACAACAAGGAGAGTTGTGATAGATGTGCAAAAAGAAGAATTAATAATGAGAGTCAATGATCAAGAAGTAACATTTAATATAGCAAAAGTTATGAAATATCCTGCAATAGAAAAAGATAATGAATGTTTTAGGATGGAAGTTACTGATTATCTGAGTAATGAGTAATTTAAGGAAGTGTTTGAAGAAAAATCAAGGCAAGAAGAGTATTGTGAGAATGAAAATGAAATAAAAGAAGAGAATTTAGACAAATTTGAAACTTTAGATTTGTTGGAAAATGATAATAAAAATTTTATTCCTTCAAGTATTAAACCACCTGAACTTGAACTAAAAGTATTACCTGCCCATTTGAAATATGTGTTTTTAGGAGATTCATCTACATTATCTGTTATTGTATCTTCTAATTTAACTGAAATTCAAAAACAAAAATTAATAGAAATGTTGAAACGATATAAAAAGGCTTTTGGATGGACTTTAGCAGATATTAAAGGAATTAATCCTTCAATTTGTATGCACAGAATTCTATTAGATGAATAGTATGAACCTAAAGCTGATCCTTAGAGGATATTAAACCCAATAATGAAAAGAGTTGTTAAAAAAGAAATCTTAAAATGGTTATATGTTGGAATTATATATCCTATTTCAGACAGTGCTTGGATAAGCCCAATTCACAGTATTCAAAATAAAGGAGGAGTGACAGTTGAATTAAATGAGAAAAATGAACAAGTTACTGGTTGGTGAATTTGTATAGACTATAGAAAATTAAACATGGCCACCAGGAAAGATCACTTTCCTTTACCCTTTCTAGACCAAATGTTGGATAGATTGGTTGGAAACAAATATTACTGCTTTCTAGATGGATATATCGGGTATCACCAAATTCCAATTGCTCCTGAGGACAAGAGAAAACAACATTTACAAGTCCTTATGGAAAATTTGCTTTTCGTTGAATGCCTTTTGGATTATGTAATGCATCTGCGATATTTCAAAGATGTATGATGTCAATTTTTAGTAATTTCTGGACTTCATTTGAAATATGTTTAAATAATTTAGAAAAAGTTTTGGAATTATGTGAAAAAATCAACCTAGCACTAAATTGGGAAAAATGTTAATTTATGGTTGCAGGAGGAATTGTACTTGGGCATAAAATTTCTCAAAAAGTCATGGAAGTAGATCCTGAAAAATTCAAGTTATTGATAAATTACCACCTTCAAGTAAGAAGTTTTCTAGGACATGATGGTTTCTACAGGTGTTATATAAAAAATTTCTCAAAAATAACTAAGTCATTATGCCAACTTTTAGAAAAAAGATACAAAATTTGATTTTAATGAGAAATGCATAAAAGCATTTGAACTGTTGAAAGAAAAATTAATCATTGCACCTATAATAGTTCCAACTAACTAGGAGAAACCATTTGAAATAATGTGTGATGCTAGTGATTATGCTATTGGAGCTGTTTTAGGACAATATGCTATTAGAACTGTTTTAGGACAAAGACACAACAAAGTTTTTAAAGTAATATATTATGCTAGTAAAACTATAAATGATGCTCAAATTAATTACACTACTACTGAAAGAGAGTTATTAGCTATAGTCTATGCCTTTGATAAGTTTAGACCTTACTTAATTGGAGTCAAATGTTTAGTGCATATAGATCATTATGCTATTAAATATTTGATGCAAAAGAAGGATGCTAAACCAAGATTAATTAGACAGATACTTCTATTGCAAGAGTTTGATTTTATGGTAGTTGATAGAATTGAAAATGATAATTAAATAGCTGATCATTTATTTAGATTAGAACAAGAAATATTAACTAGTTTTATGAATGAAATTTTGGAAACTTTCCCTGATGAACAATTATATAATATTGATGTAATAAATATACCGTGGTATGTCGATATAGTAAATTATATTGTGAGTGATATTCTACCACTAGATGTTAAGAATCAATAATTAAAGAAATTTATTTATGATTCAAAATTTTATTTTTAGGACGACCCATATTTATATAAATAGTGTAAAGATCTAATTATTAGAAGGTGTGTGCCTTATGAAAAAACACAACAAACAATTGAAAGATGTCATGATTCTGAATTTGAAGAACATTTTAGAACAATTAGAACTGCACATAAAATTTTGTAAGCTGGATTTTATTGGCCTACTCTTTTTAGAGATGTTAATGATTATATTAAAATATGTGATCGATGTCAGCGAGTAAAAAATATTTCTAGAAGAAATGAAATGCCTCTAAATTACATATTGGAAGGGATTAGACTTTATAAGACCATTTATGTCTTCATTTGGAAATTTATATATATTACTTGTTGTTAATTATAAGTCCAAATGGATTGAAGATATTGTTGTACATAAATGTGATGCTCGGAGTGTTTCTAAATTTTTAATTTAATAAAAATAATTTTACAAGATATGGAAAGCTGAGAGTGATTATTACAGATGTAGGATCCCATTTTTGGAATAAGAGGATCGAGAAATTGATTAAAAAATATGATATTATACATAGATTCTCTATTGCTTATCATCTCCAAACGAGACGTCTAGCAGAGATATCAAATCGTGACATAAAATGAATTTTAGAAAAGGCTGTAAATCTCTATAAATTAGATTGGTCTGCTAGATTAGATACTGCACTATGGGCATACAGAATTGCTTATAAGACTCCTATTTGAATGTCCCCATATAGACTTATTTTTGGAAAAAGATGTCACTTACTAGTAGAAATGCTTCGATACCATTGATACCACATACTGTTGGAAGTTCAATAGTTTTGAAGAAGAAAATGAAGAAAATCGAAAGAGAACTTCTGAGTATTATGAATGTAATAGGAAATCTTAACTACCTTTTTGATCACTTAGATTGGAGGATGAAGGAGAACATTGATCATACTGGAATATATGAAGCAAGTTTGGTGCAGATGTTCAAGAAAAATGGATGGATCGATGAAAATTCAACTGATTAATTTTCGTAATGACCCTTAATTCCTGTACCGACCCTACAATTTGTACATCCATTACCAGTCTATGGGAGATATTAGAGGAGGAGAAAGTACTGAAGATGAAGCAAAATAATTGAAGAAGTTTGAATCTCTACTATTTTAAAGTAATTATGTTTTTAATTTGATTGTGTTGGAATTACTTTGCTTAGAACTCTTTTAACTTTAATTGTGTGTATAGTTTTATGTCAGCTTTCTAGTGTTGTGGCTTGATTTCGACGCTGAATTATAACTTAGTTTGCTTTTTGTACGTGTGAGTGTGATTAGAAATGTGTGTTTGTAAAAATTTGGATTTTCTTATATAAAAATTAGTTTGGTGTTGTTTGTGAAAATGTTTGTTTGTGAATTATTTTAGGATGAATATTAGTGTCTAGAAAGACTAATTAGACTTTAGAGTGAATTGAAAGAAAGTTGAAATTGCAAAAATTAAAAATATGAGATTTTTGACACTGGCACCGACGGCTCCAACATGGGCGCTGACAGCACCCTCAACCCGAAAGTACCCAGACCCCTTAAAATTCCACTATTTGCTCGGTAAAAACATCATTTTTTACCTCTTCGGTTACCTTCAACCTCCAGTTTGTGCACTTAGGGCTCACTAGTGCTTGGCTTTGAGTCAATTTGAAGGCAAAAGAAGTTCTGATTTCATCTTCTCTTGGTAAGAGCTTCACTTTGAAATCAAAATTTTTTATTTTCACCAAGAATTTATCTTACATTGTAGAGATCCAAAATTTTGAAATTTTTGGGAAGACTTTTGAGAAAATCCTTTGGTGAAGAACTCTTACTTAGTAGATTTAAGTTTAGAATGTTCCACATTGCTTTTTTTGGAATTTATTTGGATTTTCAAAATTTTTCTTACATTACCATGGCATCGAGAATGAGCAAGGGAAAGCGGAAAGTGGATTTTGATGATCAAAAGATTGTCAACCACAACGCAACTACCAGGCAAATACTTGTTTTAATAGTCTGCTTGCAACTAAGAAAGTAATTCTGGATTGAGCATTTAAAAATCTAGGTGGAGAAGTAGAAAGATTAATCGTTTCTCGACAGTGGGAGAATTTATGTTACTTTACTACCGAGGCTATTATTGGTATAATGATGTAATTCTATTCCAACTTTAAGGAAACTTCTGAGGACTACATTTTTGTTCAAGGAAAAATGGTAGAATTTACTCCAAGAAATGAATTTTATCAGTTAGAGGACGTATATAGCTGTCAGTACAAATCATTTTCTACTACAAATGGGGCCTTAGATGAAGTTATTTCTTTTCTTACTGATGGAAGAGGAGCTTGGAAGGTGAAGAATAATGTTAAGGTAAACTTCCCTCTTTCTATGTTAAATGTAGTATCTAAGGTCTGACACTATTTTATATCTGCTAGAATGATACCAACAAATCATCATAACGAGGTTACAAAGGATAGAGCCATCTCAAACTTTTGTATCCAACAGATGAGAAGGATAGATGTAGGCTCTATTGTTTTTAGAAACACTCGTTCTATTGTTTTGGGTGAGACTACTTGTGGATTAGCACACATTAACCTGATCTTCACACTATGTGAACAAGCAGGAGTTGATTTTGGAATGAATGAGGAGAGGATTGAACCTCTAAAACCCATTAGGCCTGTAAATATTAAAACTTATGAATCTCATGTTGGATGGAGATCTGGAAGTAGAAGTAGGGATATTCCTTCTACTTCTCGTACCCCTACTCTCCAGAGACTTATGGAGCAACTAATGATCCAACAGGGAGATATCTTGAGGAAGGAAAACAAAATATGGAGGCAAAAAATGCACATAATGATGATTTGACAAGGTAGAAGTTTGAGTATGATACTGCTTATGATGATACAATGGTTAGATACATGAGGGGTGACCACTCAGTTCAGTTTCCTAGTCACCATGTTTTTACCCCGTATCAGCAGCAAAACTTTGATGTAGATGAAGAAGAAGAATATGATGAATGATGATGTTTTAGTTTGATCTTTTATTTAGTTTATAGTTGGTTGTACTTTATTATTATTATTGTTTGTTTTTAGAGTGTGATACTTTGCTTTATTTTAGATGTTATGTTATATTATGAACAGTAGGATTGTAAAATTGTTCTTACATTGGAAATCATTTTAGTACTGTTGTTAGTTTTTAGTACTTTGTTGAATGTATTTGTAGTAAATTCTTTCTCAACAAATTTTTATATTTATTATGTGTTATTTAATGTTTCAAGTCTTGTAGCGTTTCATATTAGCTCCTGCAATATTTTAGAGTTAAGTTTCAATATCAGAAACTTCAACAATAAGTTTTTTCTTTATATATTAAATGTTTTCTTTCACCCAATATGTTTTAAGTTTTTCATGTAAAATCTTTTAAAATTTTAAGTTTAGGGGGAAAGAAAATTTCCTTTTTTTAAAGAAAGAAACTTAATTTTATTTGTCATCAATTAGCTATATTTTCAAAAAAATTTAAATTTAATATGACCTTTGGTATTAGAGGGTGACTTTAGATAACTATATTTGTGTTTCTAAATATATAGTAAATTTAAGTAAAAATTTTCAATAAATAAGGTTAATTTTAGAGATTAAGATATTTGGTATGAGAGAATAAGACTATGTTTTTCTATTGTAAGTAAATGAATTTGTATTTTTGGAAATATTAAAAATCTTAGAGATTCATGTAAGAAGAAAAGAATGAAACTGTATGAAAAATCTTTAAAGCTAATATAAATTTATAATGAAGGATTGTGAAAAGTTTTTAACTTTAAGAAGAGGATAGTGAAGTTCAAAATCATTAAAGGCTATCCAGATATAGTAATCCTCACATAAAAAAAAGAGAAGAAAAAAAAAAGAAAAAAGATTGAAAATGATCCTGAATGAAAAGAAAAGAAAAGAAAATAAAAAAAGAACAAGAAGAAAAAGTAGAAAAAGATGTGAGGAGAAGCTTGAGGAGATGCCTAATAAAAAATTGGCTTCACTTGAATCAACTTAAAGAAGAAGGCGTGGCTACATTCTCTAAACTTATATTTAAGTATTAACATATTTACTAATAAAGTTTCATGAACTTCTTTTTCATATGGATATTTTAAGTGGCTTTAATATAAAAATTTGCAATTTTAGAGATATAAAAATCTTAAACTTGATTGCTAGATATTCTTATCCCTTTAGTATTAACTGGAGTTATTTTACATTTTTCATAAGTTATGTTATTGTATTTAGTGGACTAAAATATGGAAATCTATAAGTTAAATTCTTTTCCATGAGTCTTATTTTTTTGTAGTAAAGGAGTTACTTGAGGACAAGTAACATTTTAAGTTTGGGGGATTTTGATACACCAAAAATATATGCATATTTATACCTATATTTTATACTCATTTTTGGTGATAATACACTTTAAAGGAGGGTATTTTTCATGTTTTATTGTAGGTTGTTGATTTTTAGGACTTGAAGCAAAATGGAAGCAATAAGGATAGAATTTGGAGCAAAATAACGTTTTTGAAGAAATACTCAGCGCCGAAGGTGCCAGGATGGACGTCGACGGTGTAGACCTACAGAACAGAGGCCAGAATAAACTCAACGCCAACGACGCTAGCAAAATCACTGATGGCGCTAGGAGCAGCGCTGATGGCACCCTTTGACAGAGAGCATGGAATTAATTCATGGGTCACTACGCCGACGGCGCCAATGTCGGTGCAAGACCTGTTTCTAGAAGATTTGATAAATTTGGAAGCTTTTTGAAGAGTTTTTGGATGCACGTATTAGAAAACCAACATTAGGCTCTATTTTGGGCAAAAATTGATCAGAAAACTCTCTCTTCCACTCCCCCCAACCACTAAAAGTCTATTAGTCATTTATTTCCTTAGAGATTTGAGTTTTTGTGGTGAGTTTAAGTGTGAATTCTTTTCTAAGAGTTGTTAGAGAGGGAGAGAAGTGAGAGATTTCTTCTTCCTACATCTTCTAGGAGAGATTCAAGAGTATTGTAAAGAGAGAAAGAGTCCAAGAGAGGCTACAAGAGATTTGTTTAAGAAAGAGTTTCAGATATGTGTTGCTTGTTTATTATTATTGTATGAACTTTCTTTTATATATAAAATTTGTGTTTTGTTGCATCTTTCTCATGAAGTCTGAGTAGTTTCCTTTATCTTTCTCCCTACTCTAAGATATGGTGAAATGAAAAGATAATTTGGATGTGTCAATTTTAAAATATAAAATAATTTGTGATGGTTTTTCAACTCCGTTCTTAAATTACTTTTCAATCTGGCTAGTTGAAATGTTAAAATATATTGTGAAATATATGATCCGGGAAATGGTGTATGAATTCTACAACAGAGTGAGAATCACATTTAATTCCAAGGAGTAGTATTTCTTTCATGGAATTAAGTGCAAATAAATAGAGAAATATACATTGTTGAGCGTAGAATTGGAGATTTTAGGGTGACAGGCTAAAATCCCCAATTTGTTCTTAGTGTTTAAGAACTAAAGCGAGTGTTAGCCTTCAGGGGAAGGGAAGTGGGAGATGGAGTGGGAGTCGGTATCCTCCTAGCCTAGCCACAGATTTAGGGACTAAAACTGAGATTAGACAATGATTCTTTATAACACTGAGTCAGGGTAGAGAACTAAAATTGCTTCTATTTGGCACAATACATATTTAAACCATTTAGCTCATCTCATTTTACCAAAAACTCATTGTAGTGAGAAACATATTTTTTCATATTAGATAACTTCATCACATAAACATAGTTTGATAGTTGCTGTTTAAATTTGCATTTCAGTTTTGCTAGTAGTTAATAATTTAGTTTTGATAGTAATCAAATATTTGAAATTTGTGATAGTAATTTTATTTTATTGCTGTGAATTTTCTAGTTAATTTATCACTTCAAATTTAAATCTTCCTCGTGGGATCGTTATTTGGGGCTTAAACAGAAAGTCCTGTATTACTTGATAACAATACATATACTTGCGTAGAATCCCTACATAAATTGCTTAAATTTGTTATTCATAAACTAACGCATCAAGTTTTTTGGCACCATTGAAAAGCGATGTCAACTTTATGTATTTTGCACAATTATATCATCGGGAACAAAGGGTAACCCAAACCTCCAGTTATTCCTTCTTTAGAGGAAATTACCATATTCTAGTAGATGAGAGAGCCAATATCAGTAGATTTTCCCTTTTGAATACACTAGTTTAATGTAGCTCTCTCCCAGGTTACCTAGCTAAAATGGGGGATTTTGACCAAAAGAAAATATATTGAGATTTTTATACTTATTTTACACTGATTTTGATGATATTGCACTTTAAAGAAGGGTATTTTTGATGTTTTGTTGCAAGAATGATGAATTATGGTTATTGGAGCAAAAAGATGCAAAAAGGAGCAAATTTAGAGCGAAAAGGACCAAAATATGAAGATTTGAACTAGGGCGCCGACGGTGAGCCCAACGGTGCCGACGGTAAGATTTTCCCGAGACTTCAGATTGAATTTTTTAGAAGGCCCACCGACGGCACCATCGAAGCCGCCAACAGCGAGATCGGCGGTTAACTCAACAGGTGCATTGAATGTGGACGATTTATGAGGTGATGCTTAGGCAACTCTTGGAAAAACACTTTTACAACTTAAAAGAAATGGTTGGGGCCAAAAATAGAGAACTCTCATCGTCCAAGGAGAGAAGGGGGTGGTGTCCGCTCAGTTTTTGTTATTTGTAGAGAGTAGAAAAGTT
>NW_018226794.1:183314-192165 GCF_001263595.1 Phalaenopsis equestris
AGTGTAGATGTTAGCCCTCGGGCGAGGGGCACGTGGGAGCTCCGAAGCGAGAGCCGGCATCCTCCCAGCTTCGCCGCAGCATCAGTAACCAAGCATAGGATTAGTCAATGTTCTTTATGCCTGGACCAAAGGGTAAAGAATATGTATGCTCATATTTGGCACAATCTCATTTGAACTAATTCATTTTATCCATTCACTTTAATTTCTTGACAAGGAGAATGATGCTTTCTTATATATTGAACTTCACATTAGAAACTTTATTAGTAGAATTAGTTATTTAAGAGTAATTAGAATTACATATTTATTTTAATTTCCTATAGTGACAGATAAGCAACTTGAACTATATTGTTGTGATTAAGTATTGATTTTCTAAAATCTTAGTTCATAGCCTCTAATATTACTCCTTGTGGGATCAATATCTAGGACTCCATTAGAGCCCTGTATTACTTGAACGATACGTATACTTGCGTTGATAAGTGTGAATTTACCATTATTAAATATTTTATATACATTTTTATCGAATCTATAACCGCTGTCAAGTTTTTGGTGCAGTTGCTGAGGAATTAAATCTTCTAGCAGCAGTATTAAATTCTTGCATTTTTAAGCATATATAAAGTCGCCGGTCAGTGTCCTCGAACAAAAACCAGATCATCAAATTCTTCAAGGAGGTTTGCATAAAATTCATGAACAAGTGAAATAACTGCAATGACAACAAAATAACATAAGGTTCCCACTGTCATTCCATGGTCAAATACTCGATAGTTCCATAGAATGAAGAAAACTGTGTTTTGCAATCAATTTTTTTGGATTGAGATCTCCATATCTGTCATTGGCTTTAGAACTTACAAAGTTTTCATTATCAAAGATGGCTTTTCCTCTACCTTAGGAGCCATGATAATCTAGTAAAATTTTAAATTAATTCGAAAAGCTCCAATATATTGATTCCAAGAAAAATAAGCCTTCAACCATGGATAAGCTAAATATTTTCTACCCTCAAAAACTACTAAGCTTAGAAACGATATTAAATCTTTTTGTCAGTTTGAAAGGGAATCGATATTTGAAGCTTGGGAAAGATTTAAGGATCTCCTTAGGAGATGTCCACGCCATGCTTTACTAAATTGGTTAATAATTCAAACTTTTTTACAATGGATTAGTAGGATCACTTAGATCTATTATAGATGCTGCTGCAGGTGGATCATTAATGTCAAAACCTTTTGATGCATATTCTTTAATAGTGGTAATGACTACTAATAATTTTCATTAGCCCTCTGAATGGATAAATCCAAAGAGAGTAGCTAGTATTCATGATTTTGATGCGATGTCTATTTTAGCATATAAAATTGCCACTATATCAAAGAAGATTGATCAAATTGGAGTGAATTATTCTCAAATACCACCAGTGTTAGAAGAAAATTTACTAGGATAGATAATTGATACTCAATCATCTTATGAAACTACAAATGTTATAAATAATAGAAATAATAATCCTTATTCTAATTATTATAATCCTGTATGAAAAAATCACCCTAATCTTAGTTGGAATAATTATAACAATTTGGTGAACCCCTCAGTAAATTCAAATAACTAAGGGAATCCTAACTATAGATTTTATTATCCTCCTGGATTTAACAATAACTCACAAGTTAAGGAGAAGAAGTTGACTATGAAAGAAGTAATGTTGAACATGGGAAATCAAATACAAAATCAAGGAGCTACCATTAAGAATATTGAAAATCAATTAGCACATATTGCTGCTGCATTTAGTAACAAACCTTCAGAAATTCTTTCTAGCAATGTTGAAGTTAATCCAAAAGATCAGAATAAGGAGAAAATTAAAGCTATTTAATTACGAAGTGGAAAAAAAGTGGAGACAAGAATCTAAAGAGAAACTGAAGTTGAGAAGGAGAAGGTAAAAATTGAAAGTGACAATGATGAAAATAAACCAACAAAAATTTCTTTAGAAAAACTGCCACCTCCATTTCCTCAGCGATTGAAGCAGAAGAATAAAGATAAAAAATTTACAAAATCTTTGAAAATCCTTAAAAAGTTAATGATAAATATTCCTTTCATTGAGATTTTGGAACAAATGCCAAGTTATGTGAAATTTATGAAGGATATACTAAACAAGAAGAGGAAGTTTGCAGATCACGAGACCATTGCACTCATTGAAGAGTGTAGCGCAATTATTCAAAAAAAGCTTCCTAAAAAGTTAAAAGATCCTGGTAGTTTTACTATACCTTGTGCTATTGGTGAAATTTTTTTTTGGAAAAACCTTATATGATCTAGAAGCTAGTATTAATCTTATGCCTTTATCAATTTTTAAACGTTTAACTTTAGGAGAGATTTCCCCTATTACTGATTGATGCACCAAAAATATATGCATTTTTAGACCTATGTTTTAAAATAATTTTTGGTGATATTGCACTTTAAAGGAAGGTATTTTTCATGTTTTGTTGCAGGTTGATGATTTTTAGCACTTGAGGCAAAAAGGAAGCAAAAATGATGGAATTTGGAGTCAAAATTGTATTTTGGAAAACATACTTAGTGCTGATAGCGCCAGCAAGGACGTCGATGGTGCCAGCATGAACCAGAAGTCTAGAATATCGCGAGCACTGACGACGCCAGGCTGGGCACCGATGATGCCAGACTGGGCACAGACGACGCCATTTGAAAAAGATCAAAAGTTTTAATTCGGACCATTGGCGCCAATGTCGGTGCTGGGAAAAATTCTAGAAGGTTCGATGATATTGGACGCTTTTTGAAGAGTTATTGAGCACACCTCTTAGAAAACTGACATTATTCTTTATTTAGAGCAAAAATTGATAAAAAAAGGGGGGTTTAGTTTGTAATTGAGTTTACTTGAGTGCTCTATTGTTTAGTGTGGTGAGTCTAAGTGTGATTTTCTTCTATGAGTTGTTAAGAAAGGGAGAGAAGTGAGAGATTTCTTCTTCCATACATTTTTAAAGAGAAAATCAAGAGTCTTGTAAAGAGAGAAAGAGTCCAAGAGAGGCTACAAAGGATTTGCTTTGAGAAAGAGTTACATATAAGTGTTGCTTTTTGTATTATTATTGTATAAACTTTCTTTTATTTATGAATTTATATTTTTTGTATCATTCTCATGAGGTGTGAGTAGTTTTCTTTATATTTCTCCCTAATCTGAGATATGGTGAAATGAAGAGATAATTTAGATATGCTAGTTTTAAAGTATAAAATAAATTGTGATGAATTTTCACTCAGTTCTTAATTTACTTTTCGATTTGGCTAATTGAAATTTTAACATCTCTTGTGAAACCTACTATTCGGAAAATGGAGTATGAGTTTTACAACAAAGTGATAATCACATTCAATTCCATTAAGGAGTGTTTTTTTCATGGAATTAGGTGCAAATAAATAAGGAAATATATATTATTGGGCGAAGAATTGGAGATTTTGGGTGACATATTAAAATGGGGTGACATTAAAATCAACAATTTGGTCTTAGTGTTTAAGAACTTGTTGACTCACTTTTGGTTGAGGTTTAGCTTTCCTTCTTTAGTTGCCTAAGGTCTAGCCATAGGACTTTCCTGTTGACTATTCTTAGAAAACTAGAAAAGGAACCCTCATTATTAGAAACTCTAAACTCCTCCTTGCTCAACATGAAGTTCCACATATTGGTCCTGACCTCTAGCACTTAGTAGGTGGGGTCAGTATGAGGGAGCTCAAGATGAGCCCCTATAAGACTGTCTGACCTTAGGGTTAGCCCTGGGTGTTGGTCTAGAGCTAGTTCACTCGCCCACACTCGCTCTCGCCCACAATCACTCACAATCCTAAAACCCAAAATTGTTAACTTTGATCCCTTGATCTTTTGGGAGACTCATGTAGATAGTCCCCTAAACGCACTAGCACTAGCCCTAGGCTAGGGCCTAGGCTAGGGTTTAGCTAAGACTAGTACATAGAGGACCCAAATGGGGATTCCATTGTTCCACAATTCACATATGGTGTTTGGCTTCCCAATTCTACCAAAAATACCCAACTTGGCCTCCCTAAATCTACCCAAATTACCTAAATGCCCTTGAAACATTAAATTTGACCAAATTTTCCAAAATTCACCAAAATTTCCAAAATTCACTCAAAATACCCAAGTTTGTTCAAAAATGATTTCAAATCATTTCAAAATACCCAAATTACCCAAAATCACCCAAATATTCCAAAATTACCAAAATACCTCCAAAATGCCAAAATTACAAAAATACCCTTAGCACCCTAAACTTTCCCAAAACCTTCAAAATCACTTCAAATATCTCCAAAACCAATTTGAACCCTTCAATTGAATCCAATTTGGCCAGTTTGACCATTTTGAACAAAACCCCCCAAATTACCTTTAAAGGCCCAATTTCTTCAAATTTACCTTAAATGTCCATCAATTTGGACCCAATTTCCTTCAATTTAAATTCTAAACTCAAATGAATCTTTCATATGACCAATATAAATCAAATCCAAGCCTAATTGGCCCATGCTTTGAGCTCAATCTTGATTTAAGTCAAACCCCCAATTTTGGCCCTATGACTTAATCCCACCAAATTGAACCACATAGCCTACTTAATTTGCCCCAATTTCGATCCTAAATCTTTTGTAACACTCCTACACACCAAACCTGACCTTCATTTAGCATTGGTGAAGCCTCAATTTCATTTAATTTCAACCCAAGTCCAAAAATCCCTAAATTTGACCCAAAATGGCTATGTCTACAAATTCCTCCAAATTGAATGCTTTAACCCCAAAATTGGCACCCAATTTATGTTGAAAACTCTTCATGACATTCATACAAGCCATTTTCAATAATCAATTTGAACCTCACCCAACTTTAGCCCAACCTAGACCTAAGTCTAGTCCAACATGCCCAAATTGACCAAAATCCAAAATCCTTCAAATTGAGGTTCCAATTAGACTCAAAATCACTTCAATCCTTCACCAAAAATCTTCATAAAAATCATCTATACAGTTTTGATCAATCAATTGGGCTCAAAGTCATGGCAAGCCAAACCCAAACCCAACTCTTAGCAATTTAGACCCTAATTGGACCCATGCACTAAAATTAACTTAGCCATCTCAAAGCCACCAAATTGATGACTCCACAACCATTAAGCACACTATATTGACCAGGTTAAACGCCCTTGGACTTAAAATTATGACTTATGGACCATTGGATCCCTAAATTATGGGATTTTTGCCCATTGATGGGCCTTAACCAAAAATCTTCCCCATCATCACTTGCCATTGAGGGTTAATTATAACTAACCCTGCCAGTGGCTCACCTGACCTCCTGGCCACCTCCTCTGGCTCTGCTGGCCAGCCTAGTGGCCAAAAAACACCAAAACAGAGAACTCCAAGCCAAAATTCATACCCAAACTCACTCATCTAAGTTGGTCAATTCCAATTGGCTTTAGCACTTCAAAACCCTCCATCTAAACACCATTTTGCACCCCTCAATTGGTTATGATAGCCACCCTAGGCCATTTTATTTAAACCTCAACTCCATGGCAAAGAAAAGAAGAACTGAAATTCTTAAGGAAACTCTGCTAAATTGCTTTCAGAGACTCCCTAAGACCTCCTCAGTTCAAGCCCACCATTTTCCCTCATTGATCCCCATTGTGGAAGCTCAATTTTGAGCTCAATTTTTTGTAAAAACCAGGACATAACTCCCTACAACTCCATAGCTCACCAAAATTCAATTACTTGTGAACACACCATCCCCACAGTGAGAGAAGTTGATTCCCCACAAAAGCCCCCTCTAAAATAGCCTCAAACCTAGCTCTAAACCAACACCTAAAAACCACCTTGATCAAATTCATACCTAGATCATTCAATAAGGCTTAGGACCTCATCTGGAGGTTTATTGAGACCAAACAAAGCTACCAAAACTATCTAATTAAGGCCTCCCCTCTCAGACAAATGTATTAAGCTTCAATCCTATCCCAAGCTTATTTTAATTCTCCATTTGTAATGGCTTGATTTCACTATTTACTGTATTTCATACCATATATCTTGAGTAGATGAAGATTAACCGTATGGATAGATGCGTCTTGAGTATATGAAGATTTAGAAATAAAACCCATGCAATTTGGTTGAGTTTAGGCCAAGATCTTAAGGTTTTAGTGTGAACGGCTCACGGGCTAGGTCCCTTGGGGATA
Organism: Phalaenopsis equestris; assembly: GCF_001263595.1. Lineage (NCBI taxonomy): Eukaryota > Viridiplantae > Streptophyta > Magnoliopsida > Asparagales > Orchidaceae > Phalaenopsis > Phalaenopsis equestris. The sequence continues at coordinate 189,485 of NW_018226794.1, forward strand.
ACGGAGAGCCGTCTGATCACACGTGTATTCAACAGACGGAGGAGATTAAGCCAGAAAGATCCATGGTGCATAAAGTGTGATCCGCGTGGAGGCTACGTGGCTGGCGACGTTAAATGGTGGAGCGAAGCGTGGAGCCTTTGGAGTAGATGAGGATGAGTTGGCACCACGTAGATAAGTAGAAAAATATGGAAATTTGAATTATTTTAAATGCCTAAACTTTAGAAATTCATATCTTTCTCTAGAAAAATCATAAAAATAAAAGAAAAATACCCTCTTGCTCAGTGAACAGAATGTGGACAAAAATAAAAATTATTTTTCAAAAATATGATTTTAAATTAATTAAATACCTCTGTGACATTTTAACTCTCCATGACTAAGGAGTGCTCACCATGGCTTGAGATTTTTAGGGTTTATTCCTCATCACAAAGGGGATGTTCTCTAATTTTTCCAAGGTCATAGAGCATGTCTATGTTTATAACCCTAATTTTCAAGATAAGGTAACCATTTTGGCTTATTTTAATTATATACATCAAAATATCACTGTTGACCTCACTTTGGGTTGAGGTCTAGAAAACTTCTTTAGTAGCCTAGGTCTAGCCATAGGACTTTCCTATTGACTAGTCTTTTAAATCATTTTATGAATTTCTATACTTAGTTAAATGTGAATACCTTGTATTAATTTGTGTAAAATAATTACATATAAAAAATTAACAAAATCAACTCCACATTGTTCATAAAAATCATATCTACCCATTGTAAAAATTTAAAAATTATTTGGCTTAGTCTAAGCACTAAAGTGGATTTTTAAAGAAAGCTTGTATTTTTATACAAAAATAATTATAATAAATTAAATACACTTAGAAAAATCATGAAAAGTAGTATTCTGAGTTCCTTGTGATTAGAAGAACTTAGGAAAAATAAAATTTATTTTCGGTAAATTACTTGATTTTGAGCATCTTTTTTTAATTTAAAATAATTAAGAATAAATAAAAACCTAAAAATTACAAAAAATATTTCAAAATGTCTTTAATTGTTCTCTGATCACTTGGGACTCAATAAAATATTTTTCCTAATTTTTCTAAGTTAAAAATAAATGTTTAAAAGCTTAAAAACAAATTTTTCTCACTAAAAATAATTATAATAAATAAATTAAAAGTCACAAAAATATGAAATTTGATTATCTGAGTTTTGTGAACTCAGAGAAGTCTAATAAAAATATATAAAAAAAATTTGTAATTAAAACACTATTTTCTCTTTAAAATAAATCTAAACTAAAATAATAATAATAAAAATTTAATTCAAAAAAATCATGAAATTTTACCTAAATATTTCTTTGACCCAAGGAATCATATGATAATTTCTCATAAATAAAAAACTTTATTTTGGGAGGTTAAATAAATCACCTTTTGAAAACCTTATTTCTGGATTTAAATAATTATCTAAATTAAATTAAATTTTGAGAGGTCCACATATCCTCCTCTAACATTTTAATTACCTCATGGATATAATACTCTAAACCTTTAAAATCATTTGAGTTGTGTTTAAAGAGTTATGAGGGGAAGTGCCCCAAGGGCAAAGTGGTAATTTTAGGACTTTGGTGCCTTAATCAAAATTTAGAATTTTCAAATGGAAAATGGGTAATTTTGATCTTAATAAGAATGTTTGGATGATTGAAATACAATGGGGTTAAAAGGTAGAAACTCATTCAACACCCTTGCACAACATCAACAAAAAACATAATTCTCCCAATCTTCATGAATTGGAAGTCAATTAAAGATCAAATGATTCTTAAGTGATGGGCTTAAGTCAGAAAGATAATAATTTACATTTATTAATCCCAAATTTGAGGATGATGTGATCATTTAATAAGGATATATGACACTTAAATCAAAATTTTGAAAACTACCATTTCACTCATTATGATTATTAAAGGTTTGGTAACGACATAGGTTCGATGTCTAAATTCAAGTTGATTGGATTTAGAAAATGATATGATTGGCGATTAACATCTTTAAGCTCTACAAGCCTGACTTTAACTCTGGGCATCACAATCTTAAATGACTCAAACACGCCTTAAGGCCACCCACCCACATAACATTTAAATGAAACATCAATTGACTAATCAAGTATCCTATCCTTGGGATAATTAAATCATTAAGCTTTAATGAGCAATGGAGCAGCCACACTCTAGCCTCAGATGATAATTAAAACATTATGATAAGATCAAAATAAAATCGGGATATTTCAAGAGATATTTAAAGTGATCCAGGGCCACACCCTTAAAATTATAAAATCTATTGGATATTCTGAAGGGAAAATTGGACTTGCCATATTTTATTCTAAAATTATCCATTAGGATCTTTCGTGATTCAAAAAAATCATAACTTGGGGTTTGGTAGCTAAACATTCATCTACACTTACAACTTAAACATTCTTGCAATACTTGCAAGTACTAACCTTTCAAGTGGTGGAGCGAGAAGACTCAACAGGTACGCTTTTAAATTAATGCATTTATCTTCTTGTAATTCTTATTTCAAACTTGCATGTTAAATAATGATGTCACCATGTATGAAAACCTAAAACTTCTAGGATAGCCACAAAACCAAAATCAAAACTAAAATCAACCAAGATAAAAATAGGAGTTAGTTGGAGAGATTTTCAGAAACCACTTTTTATTTACT
>NW_018226795.1:0-645 GCF_001263595.1 Phalaenopsis equestris
TTTAAAATTAGGTTTACACAATAAAATTTAACAAAAATAAAATATATATATATATATATATAACACCTATTTCAAACTCCTCCCCAAGCAAATCTCTTGAAGTTCCTTCGAAGAATTCCCAACTCTCCTTACAATATCACTCCAATCGACACACCCAACACACACCTTCCTTCCTCTCCACAATAACCACCCCAGACTTACACTCTTCTCCTTAAAATCCAAGAGTCACTTCAGATGCCCCTTCAAAATTTTTTCAAATACATTTCTCATCCTAAAAAACTGATTCTAGCGCCTAGGTGCCCAACCATGGAGCCTTAGAACAAGTCTTCTGGAAGCAATGAAATAACTGCATGGCACCTAGGCACCTGATCCTGGCGCCATGACACCGGGCACTCTGTTTACATTGCCATTATGCCAAAAGCTGGCGCCTAAGCGCTAGTTCACTTTGTGCTCCTTTGCTCCATTTAACCCTATTTTGCTTCATTTTCACTAATTTTTCTCCAAAACTCCATCTCTTGTACCTAAAACCAAAAACACACAAAATATCTTCCATTAAACTTCAATATCATTAAAAATGACATAAAATATATATAAAAAATAACTCATTTTTTGGCATGTCAAAATCCCCCAAACTTCACTATTGTT
>NW_018226796.1:0-6102 GCF_001263595.1 Phalaenopsis equestris
TTAAATTTGAAATTGGAAATGGAGGAGCAAATCACTACCCGACCCCCTAGTGGCCGTTGCCAGTAGATAGACCGAACTCGGACACAAGCTTTTTCGGGGCTCAGAATTTGAAGAACAGACCTACTGGAGGCCGCTAAGATAATGGTGGCCGCGAGTGCTTTCCTCACTCCCGCCTCCTGCCCCCGTTTGCGCCCACTTCCCGCCGCGCACATACTTCTCCATTGCATTAACACCATCAACCCTAAATCTAAATTCCACGACCGGAGCTTCAAATCTTCTCCGCCCTCTCCGTCACTCGCTTTCTTCTCTCACTAATCCTTCGTCCAACCCCTCACCAACTTTTTTTGAATCCAATTGCTCATTCGTCCTTCTGGAGGCTTTTCTGCAGCCAAGCCCTATCTGCGGATGCGGAGACTGGAGAGAAGGCTAGAACTGAGGTCGGGGAAGGGGTCCGGAAGTTCAAGATGCGGCTAAGGATTGCCGATGTGAGGGGTGGAGCAGATGAAGGATTGGACACGGTAGGGAAGAACATCACGATCAGGGGATGGGTTCGAACTAGCCGTGTTCAGAGCAGCGTGACGTTTATCGAGGTTAAAACTTCATCCTATAATTGTTGAAGTGACTTGCTTTATCAATTTTATATTGTAAAATCTTGGTCTTCTTTTTCATCATAGTCATTATAAAGTTGGTAGCATGCTCTTGGATGTCACTCGTTTGCTTTACCTTGCCAAATACTGAAGTAGTACCCATATGTTTTTGTTCAAAGATTCAAAATACGATATTTAGCATGCAACTGTGGTGTTGCTTTCCCATTTTCTCTAATGATTAGTGTTGCCTTCATTGAGGTTAAATGGTGCTCCTGAAATTGTTAATAAAATCAGCTTGTTTGATTTATCCATTGAAATTGTGGGCGTTTTCTTTCATTATAAATTTTAATTAGTAGCTTAGCTTGGATGGTACCCACTTGCTTTATCCTCTCCAAATAGAGAGATAGTACATGCATAGTGGTGGAATCAAAGGAGGGCTAGGAGGACAGTCGTCGCCCTAGATTTTTAATAACTATGTAATATCATATTATACATTAAAAATTTTGCCTCTTTTGAAGCTAACTGTCCCATCTAAATTTTTATAACCATGTAATATCATATTATATATATTAAAAGGCTTGTCCTCCTGAAACTTAAAAAATTAGCAAAAATTGTATTTTTAATTTAATAATTATTTTAAATGCTTTCTCATAAAGATTATAATTATCTCATTAAATTATAATATATAACTTAATTATTTTTAAAATATTTATATAAATATTAAATAAAATTCATTTTTAATTAATTAAGAAAATTATATATATATCGAGTGGTGTGCCACTTGACCCCCCTGCTCTGCGGATCGAGCAACAAAAGCTCCGGTTGACGACTCAAACCCAAGAGCTTGCAGCTCTTCAACAGCTCCCTTCCATGGCTACTGCTCCTTATCAGAAAATTATATATATATCCAGTGGTGTGCCACTTGACCCCCCTGCTCTGCGGATCGAGCAACAAAAGCTCCGGTTGACGACTCAAACCCAAGAGCTTGCAGCTCTTCAACAGCTCCCTTCCATGGCTACTGCTCCTTATCAACTACCTACTACTACAGTTTTAAACCTTGGGAAGACATCTTTTGTTGATATGGTTGACTCTATGAGATTGGATCAAGTTTTCCCTTAGGTTTACTATGAATCATTCGAAGGCCAGGAGGACTGCAACCTTATCAAGAAGACGGGTAGGAAGAATGACAAACTGACTCTATTCTTCTCTGATGTTTAAGTTTCCAATCTGGTTAATAAGTTCAAATTCACCATCATTGGGAAGTTCCAATCGGGACATCCCAAAATGGAAATCGTTCGAAAGGCTTTTGAAGATCTCAAACTATTGGGACTTTGGAAGGTTGATCTCTTTGATGGGAGACATGTAGTGATACAATCATCTAAAGTGGAAGACTACGCTAAAATATTTTCCAAAAAGTTTTTGAAAATAGAGGGAAAATATATGAAACAACTTAAATGGTCTCCCGAATTTGACCCTAGTCAGAAAACACCTATAGTTCCAATCTGGTTTAAACTATCTGACCTAAAGCTGCACTATTTCAACCACCAAGTCCTCTACTCTATTGGAGCTGCACTAGGGAGACCTATGAAATTGGATGCACCCACCTTCAATCTAACCAGACTTTCGGTTGCAAGAGTTCTTGTTGAAAGGGATATCACCCTCCATGATGTGGACGAAATATGACTTGGTACTGCTCACACGGTACTTCCCATAATGGGTATTGGTAGCCAATTATAGCAGAACAAAGACTCTACTACTGCAGCCATGGTAAACTATTTGGGCAAACCCCTGTCAAATGTTTCAGGCTTCACCCACATTTGAGATCGGCAGGTCCTAACAGTATCATCCATGTGGAGGAAAATATGCCAGACATTGTGAATCTTCCAGAAATATTGAATGAGAATTTGACTCATAAGGCTACTCCTCACCAACTAGACCAGCAACTTCCACCTACTGTTGTTGAGACAGCTCTTCCCCAGATTGCAAATTCTACGAATTTTATTGTAGTAGATGCTAGCCGAAGTGTCTTGGAACCACCTATTGCGAGAGAAGAGGGTACTCAAGTTATGGAGGAGTATCAGGATCAATGTGTGCTGCAGGCTGAGTCAGATCAACAGTTTACCTCCATCGAAAATCCACCTATTGTTCACACGGGACCACCTCTGGCAGATGATTGGCAGGTTTATAAATCTAGGAAGAAGAAGAAAGGAATGTCAGATCACAGTAACTCTCAATGACTGTATCAGGATGATTGTATCATTGTTTCAGACGGAAGTTCACATCTCAGTATGTTACTGGATTCCCTCCCTAGATCCAGGGGAAAGGGAAGCGATATACTCACCGACTACACCCACCATGATTAGGAGTTGTTTCCTTTTGTTTTATTTTTTGGAGAATACGTTTGTAATCCCTGTGAGTGGGCTTTTTGTACCCACTCAGTAAAAGCTTTGTATTCTCTCTTTTTTTATCAATGAATTTTGTTTTTTCAAAAAAATATATATATAATGAATGGGCTGGGGCGTGAGGTCCCCAACCCATCCCATGGGCTCAACCCCCGCTAGGTTCGGGGCCGACCTGTTGTGCAAATAATTCAAGTACCACCCGGCTTAAGACGACACTGCTCCGCTGGGGGATTCGAACCCGTGACTTGAGGGGACTTCCAACCTTCAGAGAGGCTGCTCTACCAACGGGATATAGAACGTGCACAATATATCTATCTATCTATCTATCTATCTATCTATCTATAATGTCATATTTTTCCCAATTTTGTGCTAGCCTTTGCATGCTTTAGGTTCTTAAATCCCATAAATCTATCGTCCAACGAGATTTAGTAAATCTTGACTCAAGGAAAAATAAAGGAAAAATGCTATTGAAGAACTTTCAAGATTTAAAGATGTTATTTTTACTGTTTGGTAGAATTTAAAAAAATGAGATTTGAGAACTTGTAAGGATTAAATAAAGTTGGTATACTAAAATATGCAAGAAATACATGTTGGAGGTCACATTTGAGCTCTCTCCATAGTTTAATGAATATATATGATGCAACATGTGTTGCTTTGGAAAAAGTTATTAACAAAGGAAATTCATCAAGTAAAAAAAGTGAAACCGATGGAGTGTCCTCTTTGATTTTATTATTATTTTGCTTCTTATGATAGAAATTTTATATATTATAAATGATTTTTGCCAAATAGTACAAAGAAAGTCACGAGATATATTCAATGCAATACATTTAATATCAATAATCAAATATCTTCTTCAAAATGTAAGAGAAATATGATTGTCTTGTTTGTTAAAGATTGTGAAATAATTTTATGAAAAATGGGATATATATATATACTCTAGAAGTCGAATGCACCCTTGTCATAAAAAAATATTATTATATTAGAGCATCATTATAAAATTGATATTTTTATAACCACTTTAGAAACATAACCATATGAGCTACATAACATATTTAAAGAAAATGTTACAGAATTATTATTTCTCAGTTGTGTATTAAATCCTCGAGATGAGTAATAGAGAAAAGCTAAATCTAAAAATTTAAGAGCATTTTAAATGTGCTGCTCATCAAAATCAAACTTTTTAGAATTTCTCAACAATTTCTAATTTATGTCAATGCTGGTTAAGACAAAAAAATCAGTCACATACCTTCTTAGTGATCGTTTGATTAGATCGAATTTAACATTACTTGTTTTGACAACTATAAATGAACACACAACCATGAAGATTGTAAAAAAAAAGTTATTGAATAAAATTGATGATAATTTTCTTGTGAGTTCACTAATAACATATATTAAAAAATGATATTACAATAAATTTTGATATATAATTAATGATTAGTGATTTTGATGTCATGAAGAAACGTTGAACACAATTCAGAATGTCTATTCATAACATCCAAATTGAAACATAAAATTTTACTTTATATTTTGTTCTCAGTAATTTTTTCATTTATTTTTATTTATTATTTATTTTGTTTTAAAAAGTAAAATTTTAATTTTAATATTTTGTAGTTAATTTTTAATTCTCCCATCTCTTTAAATTCTGGTTCCTTTTCTATACATGCATGTTTTCATTCAAGGGTTTGAAATGCAGTACTTATAATGTTTGTAAATGTGTAGTGGGTTTGATTTTTGCTTAAGATTTTCCTTTTGAGTATGCTTGGATGTTTAGGCGATAACATTTTCAATTTTCGATGCTAGATATTATATTCTTGAAGTGTGTAATTTAGTTTTTGAGAATGGCGGAAATGTTGTTTTTTATTAGATATTTGCATAAGCATAAAAAACTTTATGATAGAAGCTTGAGACTCTATTTGTCTCCACCCATGTTTACTTGAATAACAAAAGGAAGATTTGCATACATACCACTTAGTTCCTATGTATTGATATATTTAACACCTAAACTTCAATTTTTACATATATATATACCACCTTATCTATGCATGAAAAGGTGTATTTCACTTTTTAAAAGTTTAAATGGTGGTATTTTCAGTGTGATATGAAAGATTTGGGTGGTATGTATGTAAAAAGAAATGTTTAGGTCTTACATGTGTAAATACATAGGAATCGGGTGGTATGTATGTAAATGCCCCATAACAAAAACAGTATCAAGATATCTGGTTCAATAATTGTGAGAAATAGTTCAGTTGCATAGAAGTTAAAAAATTAAGCTCTTATTATGGTGGTTTGGTTAGATTTCTAGAAAACGTGGTTATGCTTTTTTGATTTAGTAAATAAATTAACTTATTATATAAGAAATCATAATGTTTTTTAATTTGGTTACTCAATCAGCACAAATTAATGCCATAATGATTATTTAAACAACCATAACTCTTACAACTCTCACAACACTTAAAGGACAATAATCTTAATCAAATTTTATTAAACAAGCACTTTTTATTTAACAACGCATTACAACACTGGAACAATTCAAATTATCGATAGCAACGCAAGACAACAATGCCAAAAGAGCCTTACATGGCCTTGTGTTGGTGATACAATAAATTTTGACACCAAGAATTCAATTTTTGCATGAACATTTTACTAAAACTTAGTATCACAAGTGTTCAAATGCTTCTTTAGAAATTTATATGACTATGAGATTATTGTAATTTGAGCGTCTGCACTTGTTATTTATTTATTTACATTTTTATCTCAAGGTAAATGATGGTTCGTGCTTGTCCAACATGCAATGTGTGATCAACTCATCTTCCGAGGGATACAATGAGGTATCTTTCTTTAAAAGGAAAAACACTTAATATTTCATGCTACATTATTTTTTGCCATTGTGGCTTTGCCATAAACTATTTGAGTGTTAAAAATAGGTTTTCTTTCTCCAAAAGAATATTCATATGTTAAGTTTAGCATGCATGCATTCACTTGAACCAAATTTTTTTGGCATGTCACCATCACAATACTAAAGCAATAATTAGGCCATGAAACAACTTGACTTACACCGAGGCATTCGAGCAAAAAATTATGCATTGCTAGTTATGTAGGTGTACTATTTATAA
>NW_018226797.1:0-497 GCF_001263595.1 Phalaenopsis equestris
CTCTCTATTTCTCTTACTTCCACTTTCACTTAATCACTCTCCACATCTCTCTCTCACTCTCTTTCTTTCTATCTTACCCTCCTTTTCCTTCTTTCTAACTTCATCACTGTAGTCCTTTTTTCTCTCTGCTCCCTCCATATTGCTCACTTTATGTTTATCTTTTTCACTCTTTCTCTCCATCCTCCTTTCCCTCCTTCCCTCTCTCCCTATCTCTCTTATCTCTATTCTCTCTTTTTTATCTATCTCACTCTCTTTCTCTCTCTTTATCTCACTTTGTCAGTTTTTCTACCTCTTTCCTTGCCCCCCTCTCTCTCACTCTCCCTCTTTCTCTCTTTCTCTCACGCTCCTCTTTGTCACTGTCTTTCTCACCCTCTTGCTCTCTCTCTTTCTCCTCTCTCTCTTCCTTTCTCTCATTATTTGAATCCATTCGTTTGCTTCCCTTTACTCTCTCTCCCACCGTCTCCCTCTCGTTTGTCCCTCTCCATCACTCTTTTTCT
>NW_018226797.1:1374-2482 GCF_001263595.1 Phalaenopsis equestris
TCTCTTATAATCTCTCTCTTACTCTTCTCTCTACTAGTCCTCTTTCTCACGCTTGCTCTTACACTCTCAACTCTCTTCCCCTCCCTCCCTCCTCAACTCCCTTTGTGTCTCACTCTCCTCCCCTCCCTCTCTATTTACCTCTTTCGCTTGCTCTATCTCTATCTCATTCTTCCTCTCTTTTATTATCTCTCGTACTCTATCTACGTTCTCTCTTGCTCTCTCTCAATTCCTATCCAACCGCCAAACACTCCCTTCTTATGTCCTCTTTTTATCTTTACTCATTTTATTGCTCTCCTTCCTTTTCTCTCTTACACTTTCTGTCCCACTCCCACTCTCGCTCTCTTTCTCTCCCTCGTTAATCATCTCACTCACTCCCTCTGTCTCTCTCTTTTCACCCATTCCCTAACTCATTCTCTGTCCCACTCTATGTTCTATTTTTTATTCTACTTATATTGCTCTCTTCTCTCTCTCAAGATATTCCCTCTAGTTTAGTCACTCCATCATCACTCTACCCTCATCTATCTCTCATTTTTTCTCACTTCCTCTCATACATCTCACTCTTCTTCTCCCTCCTTTACCCATCTCTCCCTCTCTCTCTTCTTATATTTCATACATTCACTGTCTTTCTTGCTCTCTCTCTTGCTCTATCTTTTCTCGTGCTCTTCTCCTTCTATTTCTCTCCCGTTCTCTCTATCTATCTTCAACTTAACTCTCACTATCTCTCCCTCCCTCTTTCTCTCCATTTTTTCCTCACTCCTCTCTTTATTTTTCTCTTGATCTCTCTCTCGTTCTCTCTATCTATCTATCTTCAACTTATCTCTTCTTATCCCTCCCTCTTGTTCTATCTTCCATTACACTCTCTTCTATTTTTTTTCTCTCTCCCTCTATTGCTCGTCTTTATTGAATTTTATTTTCACTCCTATCTTCCTCCTCACTCTCTGTCTTTCTCACTCAATATTCTCCCTCTCTCCTTCTCTCTCTCTCTCTCACTCTATTCCTATTTCTGTCTCCATCTCCTTTCTCCTAATATTTCTCTTCTTCTCCCACTGTCTCTCCCTCAAGCTCATTCTCTCTCGCGCTTCCTTCACTCTCTTCTCTCTCTATTTCT
>NW_018226798.1:0-13621 GCF_001263595.1 Phalaenopsis equestris
TTTTTGAGTTGCGAGTTCTAATTTCTTTACCATATGTGTCGGCACCACTTTCTTGTTGCTTATGTCGTCAATGATGAGGTTGCATGTCTTCCGTTTACTTTATAGACCACTACTAAACCCTCGGGTCTTTGATTTTTAGGATTTGTCAATTCATGAGCGCTTCTTCTTTGTCTGAGGGAAGCTGATACTCCTCACCTTGTTCCTTGACTTTCTCTTCATTGTTAATTTCTTCTACGGTGTCTTGATCTATGAGTGTGATTGACCTGCTCGTGGGGTGGCTGGAGGCAATGTGGCCAAAGCCGGGGCATCAGTAGCACTTTCTGGCCCCACTGTGCTGGAAGAGTTTCCCTTCTCTTCTTCTGCAGTGTCATTTTCTTATCTGGGCGTACCCGTGCCTCCCAAGATATCCCTTTCGGTCATGGTAATTGTTGGTGATAGCCTGCCTGAAGGTTGCTATTTGAATGTAGATTGTTGTCGGCTCTGCTTCTGTTGCCTTTCAACCTTTAAGGCTAATGTATGAACATCCCCTAGTGTCCAACATGGCTGCAACTGTATCACATTGCTGATGGTGGGTTTCAGACTCTCGAGATATCTAGCTATCGTATGTTCCTCTAGTTCCATCAGTTCGCATTTCATCAGCAAGTAGCCGAATTGGGCAGTGAACTCTTCAATTGAAATTCATTCTGTTGCAGGTTATGGAGCTTTAGAAATATATTCTGGCGATAGTCAGGTGGGAGATATTTTTTCTGCATTACTTTCTTTATCTTCTTCAATCTAGGGTCTTTTTACTGACTTCCCTCTTCCTCTGCCTCTGCACATTTTTCCACCATAGGGAAGGACCCTCTTCAACTTAATAGCGCGACTAGCTAGACCCATTTATTTATGGTATATTTTTATATTTGAAAACTTGTTCAACATATTGTAGTCAGTTGATAAACTCATCGTGATTTATACCTCCAAATTCTGGAAGGTCCATCTTGATGCCAAATTTCCATTGACCTTCATAAGGGGCCTCTTCTTTCGGCCTCCTTTGACATTGGATGGCAAAATGGCGTGGTCGATATTCCTCGTCACTGTGATCTTCCATGTGGAACGGATTCATCTCCTCGTGCATGTCTTCTCTTTGACTCTCTCGATCATGAAGGAAGGTGACCTCTTCATGGTTTCCGTCATCCAGCTCTACTAGCCTTCATTGTAGATGACAAAATTCTCGTTGAATCTCTTCCTGAGTCGAGTATGGTGTACCTCTTAGTGGTGCATGGCTAGGGTTGGGAATCAGAAGAAAAATTTAGGTGGAGATGAATCGAGCAGAGGCAGATGTTGGAAAACCCTAAAATAGGATTTGGGGATAAGCTAGCTCTGATACCAAATGATGTTTGACTAGTAAAAGAAATAGTGAAAACACAAAAATTAAACTTTCATTAATGTTAAAATAGGGTCATAACATGACTCGAACGAAAACAATAACAAAAACATAAAACGACACAAGCTAACACTTTTAAATGTATTCCAATGTGCGGTGGAGATTGACGAGGTAAGTCGGGATGGCTGGCGGAGGTGGTGACAGTAACAGAGTGTTGGTGATAGAGAGGAGAAGATGTAGAATTGTCGGGGCAGCTTGTGGGAAGGGTTGTAAGTGGTCCGCAGCAGCACTGTGGCAGTTTCTGAGAAGCTTGTAGTGGCCGAGGGCTAAAGAAAGTGAAAGAGGCAATTTGGGGAAGATAAAAAGGGAAGATACAAGCACCACCTTGGAGGGTATACGACTGCAGCACCACCACCTCCTCGGATATAACTCACAAAAGGGAAGAAGACTACACATAGGAGATCTGAAACTAAACACGCTCATAACTTGTTCCCTACATATTTATAGCCTCCTAGTTCTACACAAGAGGAAGGAGAGTGGGGAGGTAATAAGAATCTAGAAGAAGATAAGTGTGGAAGGAGCATGAAGTTTTTGCGCGCAGGAACGCGATCCTTCTCCCGCTGTTCTGTGATGCCGCCACGACCTGTCCCGCTTCTCGTGAATTCGCGGGATTCCCATGTCGCGTGAGACCCTCTTCTCGTGAATTCGCGGGATTCCCATGTCGCGTGATACTTCAAGCGGTGTAGCGGGGTTTCGTCTCCGTTGTTTCAAGGCAGCCCGCATGGAGCGCTATTTTGTGCCTGATTTTGGGTACTGTTTTGCACCCTCGTCATACATCTGCTGCTTTTGTTGTCTTTCTACTTTCAACTTTATTGTCTCTACTTCCCTCAATGTCTTGTAGGTTCGTAGTTAGACCAGATTATTGATGGGGGGCTTCAGGCTTCCCAAATACCGGGCCATGGAATGCTCTCGTCTCTTTCATATCACATTTCAACTTGAGCTGTATGAATTTTGTCGCATGTACCTCCACTGATAACTCCTGTTGCAGGTAGTGGAGTTTCATAAAAATATCCTGGTGATAGTGCGAAGGTAAGTACTATTGCTGCATTGCTTTCTCATCTTTTCTCAAGAAGTGATTTTGTCTCGTCCTTCTCTATGTCTCTCCATCCTTAGGTTTTCCGACCACAAGAAAGCATTCGTCAGCTTGATGACGACTAGTTTTGCTCTTTAGTCATCTGGCATGTCCTTGTACTCGAAGATCTATTCAATCTTCTGCATTCACTTGTGAAAATCATCAAGATTCATTCTTTTATCTAAGTTTGATAGGTCCACTTTAACTCTCAGATCTTAGGCATTTCCTCTTATAGTCTCCTGTGATACTTAATTTTGAAATGCCCTGGTCGATTCTCATCTTCACTGAAGCCGTCCCCATGAAAGAGGTTTAGCTGTTCTTCAGGCTCTCCTCCACGGATCTCACTATTACAGTCAACGATGACCTCTCCCATGGTACTTTTCCTTAATGCCCTCGAGCCGTTGTAGCACTAGGCGGGGTATTCGCCATTTGCTGCCTATGGTATAATCCTGGTCAGGTTTCAGCAATTGTCTTCTTGTTGGCATAGTTAGGGTTTAGGGTTGGAAAGGTGGGAGGTGTGTAGGGTTAGGAAAGAAAAAGTTTGTGGGTGAGGGGAAGTGGGGGAATATATGTTTGGCTATGATATATGTTAGAAACCCTATGATAGAATTAGGGTTAACCTGGCTTTGATACCAAATGATACTGAAGTCAATCGAAACAACAATAAGAAAAACAAATATTTTTACCCGAAGCAAATAAGCAATTACGAGAACACAACAAAAAGAAAATATGGCGACAAACACACAACACAAACACTGAATTAGGGCTAGATTTAAAGGTGGCGGAAGGCTGCAGTAGGGGGGCTGTAGTTTGGGGAAAGGAAGGTGGTTGGGGTGGTTGCCGACAACATACAACAGGTTAGAAGGCTTAACGGCAAGGACGACAGGTAGAGCGGTGGCTGATGGCACTGGAACAACAGGATGGAGGGTTGGAAGACAAAGGGAAGCAGGTATGGAGGGCTCCCAACAAGGGGAATAGCAGGTTGGAAGATTTGGAGACAAAGTACAGCAGGTATGGAGGGTTGGCAACAAAGGGAATAACAGGTGGGAAGGCTGAGATGAAGACTAGAGATATCGTTAATGATAGATAAACGCCACCTTTGGATGAGTTACAGTTGGAGTATCTTCTCACTTTTAGATACACCTATAGTTGCCCTGACATAAATCTGAAATCAAATCTAACCTAGAACACTCAAACACCTATAAATACTATTAGGCAACAAAGGAGGGCTCCAATTATGTTGGGCGACAATTCCCGACCCCTATGACGCTGGACAAACTTCCCACCCCCATCTGTACTTGTCCAAATGGCTGGTTTAGCATTCACGATAGTTTTCAAACTTCACACCCCCTTTAAGCCACCTCTTGAATTCTAGGGGGGACAATGTGCTACATACTGGGAGCTATCTTTTGAATCTATAGGGTCCACCTTTAGAATCATATTTTTCTTGTAGATTATGTTTTAAGAAAATTGACGAGGATGTCTATTACTTAAGTTTGGGAGATTGTAAAACCCCTTAAGTATAATGAAGTTGAACTCTTAAACATCGAAGCACATTTTAGTGTAAAGATTGGGCCAAAGCGGACAATATCTCGATGGATGAGAGTTTGGGCTGTTACACTAAGCTCCCAAAACTTCTAAATGTTGAGCATCATGTAACCATACAAAGCCAAATTTGTATTTTCAAAAGCAAAAGGTGCATCCAAAGTGATGTGGTTGCCCAATGCTTAAGGCATTAGACGCAAAGTAGGCACTCACATGCCAAAGCTAAGTAAGATACTTGAAAAGAAATAGTTCAAGTGATTATTATTTAGTCTAATGATAATGATTAATTTTTAATAAAGTAAAATGATAAGCATCAAATTTTTGTCAAGCAGCACAATGAATTTTCACATCTCATCACATTAAAAGTTTAAAAATCTGATTAAATAGATTGCTCTAAACAAGTATAATTAACCTACTTAAATTTATAGAATGTATTTGAATAATCCAATTTTTGTAATTAAATAATCTATATTTGGCTTCTTTTGATCCTTGCATCAACAATCTTATCCATATACCTCAAATTCTTAACAATAGATTTGTCTCATAGGAAATATATCCTTGCAAACATAATAAGTGCACTCTTTGTTTATAGTAGAGTTTGTTGAAATGCTTTTGATCATGTATGAACTCTAGCTTAAGTGATATCTCTCTGATGTGAGGCGTCAAAGGGGATGCGAGATGACATTCCCACTTAAGGGCGGGATAATTGCTGCTACTTGACTGTTTGGTCAAAGCGCAGGAAGGACCAGCCGGCTCTCCCATGCATGGACTTGCCACTTATTGGGAGTAGGGTTCACTCCTAGTTATCGTAAGGTTATATATTTATAATTAAGATGTTTTAAGTCCAGTTTCGAGTTTTATTTTATGTCGGAATTGTATCGCGAGTGGTGCTTCAGATTTATCTCATTCTGAGGTGGTTATTATCTTCGACTTTCCTTTATGCTGTAACCTTTTCTCCGTTGCCACCGCCCTTCTTGTTGTAGCTGCCAAATAGCTTGTTTGAATGGTTTTTTCAACAGTTTCACGTGCTGCCACCTTTCTAAACCTGCCTCCCTCCCTACCATTGACTTCACAACGACCTTACCACCCTCTGGAACTACCTACCTGCTGTCCAGTCTTCCCCCTTGATGTTTCCAACAATCCAAACCTTGTTTTCGGCCTCATATAACCTTTCCATCCACCCCTACTTGCTTTCCCTCTTCATCCATCCCATTCTAGCCTCCTCCCACTATTTCAAAACCACCTAGCCGATCTCCATCACCACTTGTGTTTTGGTTATAACCGACTATTGGGCTTTTTCCTCCATCACCCACGGATCGAACCCTTGTGTTTTGGTTATAACCGACTATTGGGCTTTTTAAGTAATAATATTTATCTTCTCTATTGTTAGTTGGGTTAACTTTGGTATTATTTATTATCAGAACTAACCTAACTCTTGTCCTATCTAGGATTACCAAAATCACCTATACCCAACACCACTCCCATAAGTAAATCTTTACCCCTGCTGATATTATTAATTGGCCACCCAATAATTCTCACCCTACATCACTCCATACACATGCTTCCATCAAAGAGACAATTGTCGGAGCCCTATCAGGAGCTTACCCTAGAAGAGATACAACGACATGACTGTCGAGTGCTACAATGGCTCAATGAAATTTAAGGAAAGGGCCCAGAGGGAGTTCACTGTGGAGATGATAACAAGATTCAAGGAGAGAGGAACAACTGAATCTCTTTTGTAGGGATGATTCTAGCGGAAGCGAAGATAGACCACATCACTTTGGAATTCAATATCAAAGGATGTTGAAATATGAAGTGCCAATTGGAGGATATAGAGACTCAGGAGTGAAAGTGTACATACCGAATTTCGAGGGGAGAATGAATCTGAACCATATCATAAAGTGGTTGATGATCGTCGATTAGGTTTTTGAATATAGGTGTCAAATGACCGGGAAGTGAAGTTTGCTGCTATTAAGTTGAAGTAGAGCATCTTGTTGTGGTGGGAGAACCTGAAGAGGAAGAGAAATAGAGAGAGAAAAAACAAGATTACTACCTGAGAGAAGATGAAGAGGGAGTCGCCACGATAATACCTACACCGACGCTACATTCATGATCATTTCTTGAGGTTCCAGCACTAGCAGTAAAATGACCTATTAATAAAGGAGTATACAATGGAATTTATGCAGCTTGAGCTGAAATGTGATCTGATAGAGCCAGAGGACCACTTGATCTTGATTGTCAAGTATTTGAGGGCTCGTGCCGTCATTCACTTGATTGTCAAGTATTTGAGGGCTCGTGCCGTCATCGGCAACGTAGTTCTAATACAACCTTACTGATTTTTAAGTTACATTTAGGCATTAGCATTGAAGATAGAGATGCAACATGAACAAATTAGGCACCCACTGTCATTCAGACAACCACTCACAGATGGAGACATTAGTAGGAGCACTCCTAAGGTAGTTGAGAAGTTGGGTCAAGAGAATGATAGAGTTGCAAAGTGAGAAGAATCCTGAGAAGAACAGCACATCCAATACAGTTCCAGCCAGGAAATGTTTCAAATGTCATGGTTATGGGCACCTTACTTCCATTTGTCCGACGAACCATGCTGTGTTTTTCACTCATTAGGGTGCAATGGAGGAAGTGAGCGATGAAAAGGTCGTTGGAGTGAGGAGTTACAATTCACATCAGATGATGGCGAGATGTTTGTATTTCGATTGATCCTCCAGACTGAGGCTCTGAGGAAGCATCAATGGCTTCACCACAATACATTCTACCCCCAATACACTGAAAAGAAAGTTATACATCCTTATCATCAATGGTTAGAGCAGTAAGAATGTGGCGTCTACACTGATGGTGGGCGAATTGAGCTTCACTATTCAAAGACATTCCCAGTTGTATTCCCTAATGTGGTTTAAGAAGAAGAATAACTTCAACATTAATAGGAGGTACTTCGTGGAGTTTTCAATTGAGAATTAGCTGCAGGATTATGTGTGGTGTCACTTGGTGCCCATGGATATCTATCACATCTTGTTGGAGATTGTGGAAATTTGACCGTTCAACATTAATAGGAGGTACTTTGTGGAGTTTTCAATTGAGAATCAACTGCAGGATTATGTGTGGTGTTACTTGGTGCCCATGGATACCTATCACATCTTGTTGGAGATTGTGGAAATTTGACCATAGGACTCAACATGACTACTTATTCACCAAGAATGGAAATCACATCGTTCTCTTTTCTTCTGCAGAGTCCAGAGTTACATGTGATCTTGCCAGCAGTGAAGAGCCAACAGGATGATAAAAGATAGCGGGACAGATGACAAATTCGGGGCTCGAGGCAGTCATATATAGAGTATTTAGGACATCATGATTGATATTTTACCATTCATGACTGACATCGTTAGAGGGAGTTTAATTTGTCCTCATGTCAGATAGGCATGAGCTAATCTTGGGCTACTTTTGGAAGACCATGCATAGTATACTTGGCAAGAAGTCCCAGCTCTGTCTAGCAGTGTACCCCTAGATGGCTGGACTGATATAGATGGCTACTCACAATTGGGGAAAATTGGTTGGGCATTTTGGGGAATAGTGCATCTAGCAATGGAATCCAAGAGCTCATATTAACTCCAAAAGGTTACAGTAGCACTGTCACCCTCAACGTGCTTATAGAAGTTTCGACAAATGAGATTGAAGCTCCCCCAACTCAGGAAACTGAAGCGGAGTCTCAAAGGGGACTTTATATCGTGTTCCCGCATGTGATCAAGATAATTATCGCAACTGAATAATTCGGTCCTAGCATAGGGAGGACCAATCGACACTTCCAAGCATGGACTTGCCATCTATTGGGTGTGGGGTCCACTCCAACTTATGCTAGGGTTAAATATTTGTTTTCTTTATGTTCTAGGTTCAGTTTTGGTCTTTTTTTCTTTCATGATAGTCGTTGGCATCTCCAAGATTTCTCTTCTAGAGCTGTATCCAAGAGTGAGTGGTGCTTCGGTTATGCCTTGTTACAAGATGGTGATTATCCCCGACTTCGGCTTCCACTGCAACATTACATTTGCTACTACCATCCTTCCTCCAACTTGTAGTCGCCGAACAGCCCTTATGGACTATTTTTCTACTATCTCACTTGATTTCACCTTCCTAAGCCCGCCTTCGTGATCTTCCCAAGCTCGCTTACCACCCTCCACCACTATCTACCTGTTGTCCAGTTCTCCCCCTTGCTTTTTCCAACAATCCACAACCCTCCCATTCATCCTTACGACCCATTGCCGCTGCCAACCAGCTATCCAACCATCTCCCTTGTTGTTTCCAGCCACACACACCCTTTCCAACCACCCCTACTCGTTGCCAGTTGCCACTCATCCACCTCATTCCAGCCACGTCCCACTACTTTCGGACCACTTAGCCGACCTTCATCACCCACTGATTAAACCCTAGTTTGAGTTTGTGCTGTGTTGTTATTTCTCTAACCGCATATTTGATTATTCTCTCTATGGTTATTTGGGTTAACTTCGGTTTCACCTTCTATGATTTTTTTTGTAAGAACTCTATGAATGCCTCATCCACCGTATTTAATCAGATAATCAAGGATGCTTTTTCATTTACCTCCATCTTGTATTTTTCTTCCGTAGTCTCCAACATATATTAACTTAAATTATTGCCTTTTTAAGTAGTTGTTGGATTATCTTACTTTCATCTTGTTCTATAGAGCCCAAATTCTTTATGCCATCAAGACTCCTAATTTCATACGACATTGTCGTCATAGTCCATGTCAAGCTGTAATACCTCTTGTGAAAGAGGGTAAAGTTTTATGTCAAAATGTTTACCATGAAAAAATATGATTAAAACAGCTTTATAACAAAATAGTATCACTACAAAATGTTATATGATTGTGATTTAGCCAAAACAGAACTTTAAATCCATGAGAGAAGAGATAGAAATCAACCTACTATCAAAAAACCATGATTTATCCAAATAGAAGAGTAAAAAAAATGCTCTTTCACAAAGTCAAGCCACCCAAACTCACCAAAGAAAGAAGTCTCAAATCTCTAGATCAAATTAATAAGAAAATATATTAATATCTTTCAAGAATTATGAGAACTATACTAGAAATAAGATAAGCAAAATGAACTAAATAATTCCATTAAATCTCTTCTTGAAAGCTCCTAAATGAAATTCTCTCTCATTATAGCATTAGAAATTGAAAACTGCAAAAACATCGATTCGAGAAATCCGATAAAACTATCAACAGAAGCGCACAAACAAGGAAACACATATCACAAAGAGCATCAAGATTTTACGTGGGAAAATTTGAGAACGGGAAAAAAATCACGTAGCCACACCACACAAGGAGAAATAGTACAAATTACACCACACTCAAGCCTGTCCACAATCCTGGAACAAATGAACACACTTTTCTCTTTTTCGCATAAGAGAACTTGCAAAATTCAATTTTAGCACGCATCGACTTTGCTTTCTCGTAGCGAAAAATGATGACTTTATTTTTGAACTATAGAAATTTGATTGCAGGCTTCTGGCGCCATCCCTCTGAGTTGAGTTTCTAAACACTCTAGTTTCAAAATTGGAAATGAGTTTATCTTGGTATTTGGGTGTTTGCATTGATGGTGGAGTGCCAAACTAGACATTGGGGAGTCAGGCGCTGCACCTGGGCATAGGATACCTTGTGCAAATGCTGGGTGTGATTGATTTTCTTGACACAATCAGCCTCCATATGTAACAATCTCCCACTTGGAGATTGATTTCAACCAATTTCTATTCTTCAGATGTGTGCCATCTTCATAGTAATGTACTTGTAATATGGCTCAACTTCAATCTTGAGATTCTTGAACTCCAACTAAAGCCAAACATAGCTTAACTTTCTCAATTGTAGCAGTCTTTGTCAACATATTTACAGGATTTTGAGTTGTGTATCTTCTCCAAAGATAACTAAGCATCTTTTAGGAGTGAACGATTGATGTGATACATTTGATAAATGTGCTTCGTCCTAAGCATAAAATACGGTGTTATTTGCTAGATGAATAACACTCATACTTTCACTATGAAACTTTCCAATCTCTTGCCTCTTACCTAGTTTTGTCATGAAGCAGCCCTGTTGCCAAATTATCTCCTTACCAGTCTCAGTGGTAGCAATATATTCAGCTTATATAGTTGTAAGTTTAACAATCTTCTTTAACCTAAAAACACTACCCACTGATGTGCTTCCCAAATTGAAGACAATTTATTGTATTTCTTCTACCATTAATATTTCATGTCAGACTTGAATCTACATATCCTTATATATTAATCTCTGCACTTTTGAAATAAAGTGCATTGTTGACTGTTCCTATTAAGTATTTAAGAATTCACGTCACTGTCTTCAAATGATGCTTGCTTGGATTACTCTTGTACTTACTAACCAATCTCACTGTATATGCAATATCTGACTTTGCATATCATTACATATATCAAATTTTCAACTGATGAAGCTCATAAAGTTATTATCTGTTTTGCTTTACTGAGGCAAATTTTTCTTAGATAGCTTAAAGTGACTACCTCAAGGGGGTGCAAACTGGTTTTGCCTCTGTTGTTAAATCTGTGTAGGACCTTCTCAACATATTTTGTCTTAGACAACTTCAAAATGCATGCACTCCAGTCACCGTTGATTTTGGTACTGAGTATTTTCGTAATTGGATCTAAATTCTTTATTTCAAACTCCCTTAATAATTTCTTTTTCAAGTCTTTAACCTTTTTTATATCTACTCTTGCAATTAGCATATCATCCACATAAAAAAGCGTTATATAATAATTACTAAACTGTTTAATGAAGCAATAATGATCTGTTTGTCACTTCATATATCTATTGTCTGACTTGAACATGTTAAAACTTCTATACCATTGTCTTGGGGCCAACTTCAAACCATAAAGGCTTTTCTTCAGTATACAAACCTCGTCTTATATCCAATTGCACCATATACATTTCCTCTTCTAAGTCACCATGTAGGAAGGTTGTTTTCATATCCATCATTCCAGATGTAGATCTTCCTTCACTATTAAGCTTAGCACAACTCTAATAGTTGCTATCTTCTCTATAGAGGAAAATATCTTAGTGGAGTCCACTGTTTCCTTTTATTGAAACTCCTTTACAACAAGTCTTGTCTTATAACACCTGCTATCATCTGACTCCTTTTCCAATTTATAAATTTACTTTTTGGGCAGTGTATTTTGGTCATCTAGTAATTTTATCAAATCTCATGTTTGATTTGACCTTAGTGACTGCGTCTAATCTTCAATGACAAACTTTCACTTATTTGAATTTTCAACTTGAGGACTTATTCATAGCACTCTGGTTTATCACCATCTGTCAGGAATAAATAGTACGAAGAGGGACAATACATTTTTATCAGTCTTATGATTATGTTGGACTTTTTAACTTCAGTGGTAGGTGTTTGAGAAACTTCTTGTGCTTCCTCAGATTGAGCACATTTCTTTTTTGCATCTTTATGATCGCTAGTATCTTTTATCTCAACATATTTCAGAAGTAACTTATGTACAATCCTAAGTTATATTTCTATTATTGTACATCTCAATTTCATTGAAAGTACCATCAATGTTCCTAATGAATTTCTGATTCCAATAGTCCCATAATTTATGTACCCAAATTCATCTGAGTGATATCTACTGAAAATGCACTTGACATATTTTGAATCAAGCTTGCTTCTAGATCTTGCATTAACATGACATATGATGAATAACAAAATATTTTTAGATGAGATAGATTTACCTCTTTGACACTTAAGGTTTCTTCAGGTAAGCCTCCATCTTAAATACTAACATAACACCATTTATCAGATAAACCACAATATTTAGTGCTTCTACTTTAGTGAGCGTGCTTGTAACATCATACCCTTGGCATGCTCTGTGATGATTCTGTTCATACGCCTAGCCACTCCATTTTGTTATGGTGTCCTTGGGATGGTAAACTCATTCCTAATTTCTTTTGAAGCTCAATAACTTCTAAACCTCAAATCACGATACTCTCTACCATTATCTGATCTGAGATATTTCAACCTCAAGTCTGCCTTATTCTCAAACGTGACTTTTTATTTTTTTAAGCACTTGATTTATGTTTTAAGAAGTGCAACCATATTTTTCTGGGGTGATTATTAATAAAAGTGACAAAGTATTGAGAATTTCTAATAAATTGAACTGGAGTAGGATTCCATATATCCGTATGCACTAACTCTAGCTTTTCAAATTTCTTCTTTAACCCACTTCTAGAGAAAATAACATTTTTTTACTTTATGATAAATACGATCATCAAAAAATTCTAACGCTTTTGATTTTAAACCATGAAGTTTGTTCTAAGAAATCAGAATTTCATATATTTTTCACTCGTATGATCAAGTCTACGGTGTCATAGACTTGCATTACATTTCATTCCAACAACATCAATAGATTCAAATATCTCATTGATCAGGTAAATGTTGTCCTCAATTCTGTCTCAAACCATCACCACTGCTTTCAAGTCACTTTCCATGAATTATCTGTGAAAATAGTCACATACCCTGATTGCAAGCTGACTCATAAAAATCGAAACTCTCTTCAAGCATAGAACATGTCTTAACTTTATTGAGCTTCGAGACTTATCCATTTGATAACCTGATATTAACACTACCTTTTCCAACAATACTACAAACTTTATTATCTTCAAAATACACATTCCCTAGATCAATTTGATTGTAGTTTTTAAACATTTTTTTGTTGGGACATGCATAAATAGAGGCACCTGAATCTATTATCCAAGATTCAATACTATCTAGGGACAAGACATGCAAGCCACATTGGATTTTATACGAACACTTTACAATGAAACGTTATTCTGCATTTATTCTGTAGATCCAACCTGCAAATTATATTTGCTATTTTAACAGTTACTCTTGAACTTCCCTATTACCAAATTTGCTGCAAATATGCCATTTCACACAAGACTTGTTCATTTAGGAGCAGAGAATGGAACCCAGGAACTGAAGGGAATTGCTTCAAGGAAAAGAGTCCCATCAACATTGAGAGTTATTGGGGAAGTGGTTCTGATCTCAGCACAATGAAAATCTTGGACAGCATCCTAAACAAGTTAGATTACAGAGTCACAGTACTCAACATTACCCAGCTGTCGGAATATCGAAAGGACGGCCATCCCTCCATTTATCGTAAGTTTTGGGAGACATTTTCGCCGCAGCAGCTAGAAAATCCGGCATCATATGCTGATTGTATACATTGGTGCTTGCCAGGAGTTCCTGATGTTTGGAATGAGTTACTCTTCAACCTTTTGTAGGGCATGTAAATATATTTTTTCTTCCCATGTAATTTTAGTACCTTCTTTTGCAAGCAAATAATTGTTGATATGAAGTTTGTTTTTTGGTTGTGTTGAAGCTGCTTCTAAATGTGTATTATAAGTCAGCTGTAATGTCCATTTGGCCAATTCTATTCTGCCCGTTTGTATTCTTTTCTCATCAGATTATGATTTTATGGCATTTCCGCTTCTACTTTGCAATATATATATATATATATAGTATTTTGGTCAT
>NW_018226798.1:13631-28290 GCF_001263595.1 Phalaenopsis equestris
TTGGTTTTATATTTCTTTTAGAACCTGTGATTTGATTTGTAAATTTTCTCTTGTATTAATGTAAAGCTTTTTTCAAATATTTAAGATCATTGATAGAAGATATTGGAGAAATTATTGCATTAGGACACGTCCAATAACAGGGGGTCAAATGACAATTTGGGCTCACTGACATACATGTTTCGGGCCTGAGTTGTCACGTGGCATCCTGTCATTGGACACCTCATGCAATCTCATACAATAATTTTTCAAGAAAAGAATTTTTATGTATTATTGAATGAGAACATATGGATATATGTAGGCATACAATACTAGTATAAAAGGGTGAGAAATGTAAATATCATTAGTTAAGATTTTTACAAAATATGATAAAATGTATCTCTAATAAAGTATTTTACGAAAATAAGAGTCAATTTTAGCTTTCGTATTTATTTTCTTTTAATAACATTTCTTGTTAATATGCAGCGTGTATGTTCTAACTTTATAAGTAATACAAAATAAGGCCATTGGGCCAGACTAACAACGGCTACATATTCAAAACTAAACCGGAAGATTGCCACTCATTTTCCATGTATTTACGTGCCAAACACCTAAATTTCAAATTTTTGCTCATATGCCACCTTAATCTATACGTAAAAGGTCTTCTATTTTTTTTTTTTAAATTAACAGAGTGATATTTTTAATGTGATATGAAAGATTTGGGTGGTTAGATTTTAGATATGTAAATGCCTATGATTTAGTGGTATGAATGTAAACGTTCCGAACTACAAATAAGTGGTGATTTTCTTTGATAAAATTACAGCTATGTTAATGAGATTTTATTTCAATGTTTTTGGTGGATTATAGAAGATGATTGCTTATAATATAGAGAGCCATCTGGTTATCACATTTAACAGACTTGGGTTGATTATCAAGAAAGTCAAACTTTTTAACAAGAGTTGATTATCACATTTAGCAAACATGGGTTAGTTATCAAGAAAGTCAAACTTCTTAAAAAGAGTTTTGATCCACATCATTTTAAAACTGAGTGAGTCGTGATCAATTTTTTATACGAGTTGTTATCTTGTATTAGTTTCAACACTTAGTATATCTAAAACAATAAAAATATGCAATGCTATGAGAATAAAATACTTTAAATTTGCTAAACAGGACATAAGTTGACTTTATGAATTCAATCATACTCTAAATGTATATTGATGTTAACAAATAATAGTTGTGTTGGATGATGCTAACGTGTTTCTCATAAGTATTTCAAAAAAATATTTCAAATCTAGGAATCTCAGTCAAGTTTGTGGAGTCAAGCTCATTTGAACTGAGTAGTTTGGAGAAGTGCTTAGGGTATGAGTAGAAATTACCTATAATAAGTTTGGAGAAGGGCAGAGTTTTTGAACTCTCTTGTTTAAAAACGTGAAATGAGATTATCTGGGCGTTGGGTTGGCTGCATTAATGATGGAGCATTCCAGACAGACACTGGGGAGTCAAGCGTCGTACCCAAGCACAAGGACGCCTAGTGCAAGTGCTGGGTGTGATTTCCTCAACACAATCGACCTCCATATAAGACAATCTCCCACTTGGAGATTGATTGCAACCAAGTCCTGTTCTTCATATGTGTACCATCTTCACAGTAATGTACTATAATATGGCTTAACTTCGATCTCGACCTTCTTGAACTCCAACTGAAGCTAAGCATAGCTTAAGTTTCTCAATTAAAATAATCTTAGCCATATATCTATAGAATTCTGAGTTGTGTGTATGTTCTCCAAAGATAACTAGCCATCTTTTAGGAGTGAACGATTAAAGTGATACATTTGTTGAATTTTCTTCGTCGTGAGCATAAAAAATGATGTTCTTTGCTAGATGAATAACACTCATACCCTCACTATGAAACTTTTTAGTCTCTTGCTTCTTGCAAGTTCTACCATGAAGCCTTGTAGCTAAACCATATCTCTATGGTAGCAATGTATTTAGCTTATATAGTTGCAAGTGTAACAATCTTCTTTAACCTAAAAACTCAGCTCACTGATGTGTTCCCCAAATTAAAAACATAATTTATTTTATTTATTCTACCATTAATATCTCATGTAAGATGTGAATCTACATATCTCTATATATTAATTTTGCACTTTCGAAATATAGTGCATTGTGGATTGTTCCTCTCAGGTTTTAATAATTCACTTCATTGCCTCCAAATAATGTTTGCTTGGAGTTCTCGTGTACTTACTAACCACTCCCACTGCATGTGTAATATCTGACTTTGGACATATCATTACATACATCAAACTTTCAGCTGATGAAGCACATAAAGTTATTATCATCTATGATTGTTCTGCTTCATCTGGAGGCAAATTTTCCTTAGATAGCTTAAATTGATTACCTCGGGGGTTGGAAACTATTTTTTGCCTCTACTGTTAAATCTGTGTAGAACCTTCTCAACATATTATTCCTAAGACAACTTTAAAGTACATGCACTCTAGTCCCTGCTGATTCTCATACTAATAATTTTCTTAATTGTATTTAAATCATTCATTTCAAACTCCCTTAATAATTCCTTTTTCAAGACTCTAATCATTGTCATTTCTGCTCTTACAATCAACATATCATCCACATACATGTTATATAAGTATATGTACTCCACATCATTTTAAGGTTGAGTGGATCATGATTAAATTATTTTTTATGAATCATGATCTTGTAGTAGTTTCAAAACTTAGCTTATCTAAAGCAATAACAATATGTAATAAATAAGAATAAAATACTTCATTTTTTTCCAAAAAGGGCATATATTGGCTCTATAAGTCAAATTATACTCTAAAGGTATTTTGATGATAACAAATAAATGGTGGATGATACTGATGTGTTTCTCGTAAGTATTTCAAAAAATATTTTAAATCTAGAAAGCTCGGTTAAACTTGTGGAGTCAAGATCATTTGAACTGAGTAATTTTGAGAAGAGCTTAGGGTATGAATAGGATATGCGAATAATAAGACAAATAAGAGTCCAATGTTATTAACACAATCATATCACTTGCAATGAATCACTCATTTAGCTTGAATCACTTATTACATATAATGTTAACGTAAATTTTGAAATTACTCTTATATAATTATTTTCTCCACAAATTAATTAAAATGATAAAAAGTCCACATCTACACACCAGTATCATATATTTATCTCCTTTTTAGGATGTAAGACATTGACATTACTTATAAAATGATGGCTTGCATAATCTTTGAATGTAATTCTTAATTTAAAAAATAATATAGGTGTATCATTTCTCTCTCTTGAATGATTTGAAAATAATTATTTCGAGTATTTTAACACAATGAATGTTTTTCACTAAAAAAATTATGGGAAGTAAGTTATAAATAATTAAGAATAATTAGAAAATGAATATTTACATAATTTTGATTAATTTTCACTCAAACATGTATTTACTAGTCACACTTGTGTTCTAGTTAAACTAGTTTGATCAATTATGAGATAATTACATTAATTCATATGTTTTCATATAACCAAGTTTTCTTAATTTTTTTGGCTGAATTTTTGTATTATATGTTGTTCTAAATACTTATCTAAGTGTATTAAACCTTAGGAAATTCATTTTGATTTTTTCATATTTTTTTTACTCTTTTCTTGAACTAAATCTTGTAAAGTCTGTCTAAATTATGCACCTATGTAGAGGCCAAATTTCACCATGTTTGGGAGGACAAAATCATGCCTTAAGTGCACAAATTCTCTTGTTTAGTGATTAAGAGCTTTTCTAATTTCATTCGCCTTCATTCTCATGGCTCAATCCCATATGGCTTGGTCGAACACCAAAATATTCTTGGCCGAAAATCTACATTTAATTTTTTTAAATTTCTGTCCTATCGTGTTTCCCTCCTTTGATGCATCTTTGAACAAATTTTAGGCCTTATTAACTCTCTAAGATGATTTTAACTCTTCTACCAAATAAGCTTGGTTGAAATTTACCATATCTTAAATCAATTTTGTTTTTACTTATCTCTCTCTAAAACCACCTTGTCTTGGCCAAATTTATTTTAAAAGAAGGGGAGTGTTTTGATTTTGATTTTTTTTTCATTTTTTTATTGGTGGAGCTCTCTTGTCCCCTATCTTTGGCCAAAAAACCTAATTCTTCCTTAAGTAAAGCTTCTTTGGTTAAAGAAAGACCTCTTTGATAAATTTCTTCAAATTATTGGTTCCTCAATTTCACATCTATGTTTTATGTAAGATCTATATTCTTCTATTTAAATTTCCTGATTGTATGAGAATGCTTGGATAAAATAATTTGATATGTTTTGAAAGTTAAATTTTTAATTATTTTTCATTCTTACCTTGGTGGTTAGAAAGTTTCTAATATTATATGGTAAGTGATTTAAAAGTTTCTTTGTTACTTATAATTGTGGCTTGATAGCTTGTCAAATAAGTTTCAAAATCTAATTAAAAATATTGCACGATTATTTAATCAACTTTAAAGTGCAAGTTGTTGAAATATTTTATCCTAGAAAGAGTAAATTCATATTTAGATTGTTTTGTTATTATTTTATTGTACAATTGATATAAGTACTCACTTAAACTTCACATACCAACTTGAGCTTATGCATTGTATTGTCTTATTGTATTTGGGGTAAAGCTTGCCCAGTGTATGAAAGCTTAGTGTTTTGGGGGGGGGGGGGGGGGGGTGTTGCGCTATAGAAGAGCACAGTGTTTGGGATTGTACTTGCCCAATTAGGAGACTACGAGAGAATGCTTGTAATTTTCATCTGATTAGTGGAATTCTTAGTCAGGGGTGACTATGTATTGACTGAATCATGTAAAAATATTTCTTCTCCTATGTTTTCTTTCTGCACTGTTTTATCAGTTTGTTCATTTCCATTTGCTTTAATTAAGACTATTGAAGAATTTATAATTTTAGATTTCTACAAAATTAACAACCAAGAAATTTAAAATAAAACAAATTATTTTTACCAAATACCTTCCTTGATACATAATTCAAGGTCAATAAAGGCTTTGGATGCCCAATTCTTTCTTGATAAAGCTCTTCAAGGATTTTAAATTGTTTTGGCTATGCTTAAATGCCACTTCTAGTTAGAAGAAAATCATCAAAAATATATAAATAAAATCATAATGTCATAGAAATAGTATAAAATAAAATAGATTAGTCAACATTTATTCATAAGTCAATTATATCTTTTTCACCACTGGGTAAACCTTGTACTAATTAATAGATTCATTAGGATGAAACTTAATTGTAAACACCCAAAAAAAAACAAATAAATTTAAATCCTACAGAAAGTGCTACAATACACAATTCAAACAATCAAGAAGAATACCAATTCTAATTTTTTAGCTTCACTTTTGAAATGTTTTGATATAAAATATAATAAAAAAAAATAAGGAAACTCAACTAAGAAGATGATCAAAAGATAGAGGATTATAGTGGATAGTTTTTGAGTTAAATTTATCCTTACAAACAGAGATAGAAAGATGTTGATTCTACAATTTAATGATAGTAGGATGCTAATTCTAACAAGTGAGATGGAATGAAATTTTGAATATTAGATGACTAAGGTTTGCGAGCATTAATCTAGAAGGTCAGAGAAGTTGGTTAAGGGATAAATGTGTTATAGGTAAAAATAAAGGTATATAATTGAATTAATGGCACAAAAAAGTGATAATAAGATTTTATAAATTTAATTAAAAAAATTTGTTATTATACTAGAAAATATTCATTTATTTTCTTTACAGAAAGGTTTGAATACATATAAGTCCTCATATCAATAACTAAATAGGGAAACTGGTGACTATTATATGATCATCAACACAATAAATAAAAAATTTAAAACTAAAATGACAATAGTTGGACTTGGCTGCTAAATGATTGAGTGAACCAATTCAAAATAGGCGCTTCTATGTGAGAATGAGGGCCAAGGAAATGACTTGCAATGGTTTTTGATAAACTCATAGACAAAATACTTAAATTTCTAAATATAAGATGGTACATAAGTGAAACACTACAAATAGTTTGGAGGAAGCATGGATGAAAGTGCATGTATAAAGAGAAAATTCAAATAAAAGTGATAATATTGCCAACTTCTCTATTTGTAAAGGTCAAAGATAATATTGCCAATTTTAATGTCTCCACCAATTATCTTCTTCATGGCAACATCCTAAGACACACTAAGTAATCAGGTGGTTAATTTGCTTATTGATAAGAGTAACAATTTCTAAGCCAACACCTTCAAATTCAAAAATTTAGATCTATTATGTTGGTATCATTTTTTAATGGATTCATCTTCCTAGCCTTATTGACATTTCGAAATCTTAAAGCTACTGACACAAATATTTGATATAAACTAAATATGTGATATTTCTATGGCACATTTTCCCATATATTTTATCTTTTTTACTAATATTATGCTCGAGAATGGTATTTTTTTCTTGGTTGTGAAAAGAAGAGAGTGGAAGTGAAATTTGAGTGAAAAAGAGAAAAAATAGCACAAAAATGGGGTTTTGGGACCAGCACACCCGCACCACACATCAGCACATTTGCATTGCACATCAAATGTGCTCGCTTTAACAACAGCACACCCGCACAGTGCAAGGTCTGCTCGTCCCCACCGTAAAGCGTATGTGCTAGTTCATCAAGCCCATGCACTGCTCTCTGCCCAACACACTGTGAGCTACGCCATAAACAAGGCACACCCACGTCGGACCAGCACACTTTTGTTAGCTACTATGGCACCCTCGCCCAGTCTGCTAAATTTTTTTTGGCAAGAATTTTCTTTCCTTTGCCAAACTTTGCCTATATTTTTACTCATGAGGCCAGTTTTAGGGCATCCTATGTAGCTGGAGGCTATAAGAAATGAGGTATTTTGACTAGAGAGAGTTCTCCTCTTAGGTTTTTCTCCTTCCTTTGGATTGAAACCTCAAGGGGTGATTTTTCCTTTTGTTTCTTTTGAGTTATTGTGAGTTCTTGAGAGACTTATTTTATGGGAGGGAGATGTGTTGTTTTTGTGGAGAAAATAAGCCTTTAATGTAAGTTTTACTTTGTTTTACCTCTTATAATGAAGATCGACATTTGTGTTTGTGGTTTTCTTGAACACGCATGGCTAAACTCTTTATTGTTTCTTTGTAATTTACGAGTAGTGGTTTTCATCATGGTTTTTTTAGATATTTTTTTTGCAACATTTTCTATTGTTTTCATAGCTTATTTTGTTGGTTAACCTAATAACTAATTTACTCTTAGTCTGACTAACTAGGATGTTAAAATATTTCATGAAGCTATGAATTTTAATTGTTAAGTAGTGGAAACAAAAGGTTTACCACAAAATTATGAGAGAATAGATATGTTCCACTAAAATTTTATAATCATTCGAGGAGATCAGAATAGTTTTGTAGAATGTCATAGAGACTGAGAATACTTTAACTTCAAGGATTATGGGCTTCTTTTGACATAGACATATGCATAAGGAGTAACATATCCTCGATTGATAGCAATCACAAAGGAAAACATTTAAAAAAGCCACGATCACCACAATCCCCGAATCATAGAGGCACGAGCCTTATTCATCTTGAAGGAACTCTCGAGATTTTTCTTGCTTTTTCTACATCCTCTGCATGCGATCTATTTTTTCCTTAGAATTTTAGGATTCAAACATTCTTTGTGAAATTGCCAAGTTAGGTTAATCGGATTTGTAGACTGAAGATTTTTTTATTTAAACAATTATTAAGACTTTCCCAGTGGATCGATATGCAGTACTTTTTAACTACATTATGTTTTTGACATGTATACTTGCGTTGTGTGACTAACTTACTTCACAATAAGTTTGGGCACATCAAGTTTTTGGCACTTTTGACATTGAGAGGCTTTAATAATTATTTATGTTGTTAAGAAAACTCTAGCTGAAAAACCTCGGATCTATGTTTGACACTTTTATTTTCTTATCTTTATTTCTATATTATTATTGCTATATCTATATTTTTATTGTGTTTCTTTTTAGGTGCTAAAAAATTGAAAAAAATTAGAAAACCCAAAAAGCCAAGAAAATATTTTGTTGTAAATTTATTTCCTGTTTCTTTTGCTTTCTTTTGCATACTCTGTGTTACATTTGCTTGTTAGCTTACTGACTGACTTGCGTGGGTCAGTGTGATTATTTGATGCATAATTTTTAATTTGTCTTTTTTATGCACAGGGGAGCTGAGGCTGACCTCATCCCTTTCAACCCTGAGATCAATCATTGCACTTTTAGATGTTTTAGGAGATCACACTTATTTTCTGAAATAACTACGAAGATGGCTGACCTTAACATCCTCACTTTGAAACCACTTAGAGAATATGCCAACTCTTCAGTTGAAGAGGTCCACATGAGCATAAACTACGCATCTGTAGAAGCCAACATCTCTGAACTGTGACCTGCCATAATCTAGATGGTTTGAAACAACAAAATTGAGAGACTTTTCCTCTGAACACCCCAACCTTCACTAGGTCAATTTTCTTAATTTGTGTGTCACCTTTTGTTAAAATGGTGTTCCCAATGACATCATTAGACTGAGGCCTTTTCTCTTATCCCTAAGGGAAAAGGCTAAGATATGGCTCGCCTCCTTGCCCCAAGATCAATCATGACTTTGAATGACTTAGGACAAAAATTTCTATCAAATTTTTTTCTCCCATCCACAATTGCAAAAATTAGGAATGACATCACTTCATTTAAACAAGTTGATGGAGAGTCCATATATGAGGCCTGTGAAAGATTCAAGGAATTACTTAGGAGGTGCCCAAACCATGTCTTACCTGATTGACTAATCATTCAAATCTTTTACAATAGATTGATAGGGTTTTTGAGGGCCATAGTAGATATTGTTGTAGGAAGGCCATTAATGTGTAAATCTTTTAATGAAGCCTACATATTAATAGAGAAAACGGGAGCCAATAATTTCTAATGACAGATTTCTACCCCATAAGGTAGCAAGTGTGCATGAATATGATGTATTAGCAATCATAGAAACCCAAGTAGCTGCTATATATAGAAAGTTAGATAATCTAGGTACAAATCTCATGCAAGGACTTCCACCTAATGATTGATTAATGTATGGACCGGTGGTAGATCTTAGTATGTTGATCTTAGAATCTATGAATTCCATATGAAATCATGATCATAACCCTATTCTAACACCTACAACCTAGGCTGGAGAAATCACGCTCAAATTTCTCTTAAAAAAATAACAACCAAAAATGGGGAAACACTAAAAATATCTCTGTACTTATTGACTAAACCAAGGGAATCAACCTCAAAATTAAAAGTACCCACCAAGATTACAAGCTAACTCCTAACCTTCTTAAAAGAAGTCGTCTATTAAAGAATTAGTTATTCAAATGGGGAACACCTTACAGAGCCAAGTTGTAGCCATTAAAAATTTGGAAGCGCATTAGGACAGCTGACGAACTCAATGAATGATAGACTCCTAGGCGCACTTCCTAGTAACACTGAGGTAAATCCAAAAGACTAAAATTAGAGTAGTGAAGATAGTAAGGGCCAGGACTAGAGTGGAAAAGGAAGCTAGCAATCCGAGTGATAGAAGACCTGAGAAGTCTGGCTTATGAAAAGTTTCTTCTATCATTGTGATTGACCCAACAGAGAGACTTCCACCTTTGTTCCCTCAAAGAAGACAAAAGCCCAATAAGGACTCTGATAGTTTCACCATTCCGAATGTCATATGAACTAAATTGTAGTGTCAATAAATTTGTGAGCTAAAAGCTAGTGTCAATCTCATGTCTCTAAACATCTTCAAACAACATGGAAAAAGAGAAATTAAGCCTCCCCATTTGACACTCCAATTAGGAAATCAATCTATGGCACATCCACTAGAAACAGTTACTGTGGACAGATTCACCTTTCTGTCTAATTTTGTGACCTTGGATTTAAAAGCTGATAAAGAAATGCATGTAATTTTGGAGAGACCCTTTTTAGCCACTGGCTGAGTCATCATTGATGTTGAGGAGGGGAAGTTAATTCTAAGAGAGAATGATCAAGTAATTACATTTGATGTTTTAAAATTTTTAGACCTTTCACAAATCCCTGGGAACAATCAAATTCAAAACTGAAATAGTGGCTAGGGTTGTTAAGATCCAATATGTTGAACCTGAGGATGTACATTCAGAAATGCAAGTGATAATTGATGAATTTTTGGAAAATTTGGCTGAAGAAAATATTAATCTTTTGGTAGGAGAAACCTAATCGCTATTTCCAGATCTGTTAGGATACTATCTTAGTCTGCCTATCATAATCACTAATGATTATCTGGTTGGAAGTGAGGAGTTACTGCAGAACCTCCATCAATGGTTAGAATAGGATTAGTTTTTTGGAGATGAAACTGAGAATATGACCTTATTTGAAAACCCAGGACAACCTGATCTTGAGTAAGAGGATCAAGGATTTCTTGGTTGGCATTTTCCTCTTGAATACCCAATTTAATGATGATGTCTGCGACTCTGTATAGCTAAGGAAGTTAAACCAAGCACTACTTTGGGATGCAGACCAAGATTTATCTTAGGATTTGTGCTTTTCATTATTGATGTCACATTTGTCTTTGATTATGCATGTTTTTTTGCGTTTTATTTATTGACTTGATCTCCATGGAGTAGTAGATCCATGTCGGTGGAGTGAGAGAATGAAAAACTGGAATTTTGCTATAGTAAGGCACGATGCACCCTCGCCATCCCTTGAGCGACCCTGAACCGAGTTTAGCGCCCTCACACTCAGATTTTGGAGGCCCCACGCCCGATCTGGATAAAAATTGTGTCACAAACCCAAGAGCTTAAAAAACAAGGGATAAGGTTTTGTTGCACTCGGTCCTTAGCTCCAGAGAGGTATATTTTTTTGTGTTTTGGGTAAGTTTCACCATACATTGTGGTTTATTTTCCTCTTGCATTTAACATGGCTCCCAAGACCAAAGGTAAGAGGAATGATACAGTCTTTGATGACAGAAAGTTTGTGAGTGCAGAGGCAGCAAACTGCTATAGTGATATTATTGCATTAAGAAAATTAATCTCGTAATGAGTGTTCTTGGCCTCGAGAGGGGAGATAACTGAACAGTTCAAAGCAAGAGGGTGGGAGCATTTGTGCTACCAGTTTTTTCTGCCAAAGTTCCTAGCATTCATGAGTTCCTACTAACATAAAGGAACCCGTGAATGAGAAGGTCTTTGTGCAAGGGACATGGGCAACATATGACTCTGAGACCATCAATGTTTTCCTAAACACCCCCATGTACCACAATGCGGATATTCACAGTTCCTGGACCCCGATTATGATGAAATTTATAATTTTCTCATGAATGACTGAGCCTAGTGGCGAAGGTGAGAGCAGAAGATTATAAATTTCCCTAGTGCTTTAATGGAAAAGGAGTCCAAAAATTGAAACTACTTCATTTATATTAGGGTGATGCTTACCACAAACCTCATAGAAGTAACCAAGGATAATGTCGTTCTAAACTACTACATTCAGAAGGGCACACTGATTATCATTGGCTCACTCGTGACTTCCTCCCTGGGTCATATCATCAATGACGATACTGCCATAGGATTGGATCTCCCACACCTATTCACTAGTCTGTGCAACCTTGTTGATGTATTAGGAGGGCAAGGTTAGGAACTCCTACAGGCCTAAGGGCTATCACTTGCAAGATCATTTTGTTTTGTCAGCATGCTTTGTTGCAAGTAGAGGGTTTAGAGAGTTATGGAGGGAGTTTGTAAAGGAGAAAAGAGACACCACCTCGAGCTATGATGATTGACCAACTGTCCTAGCAAGTTAACGAGATGACAACAAAACTCTATGAACCTAGCTATAATGTACACCAAATCCACATATGGTCCATTCACCGTACCGAGCAGCAACAACAAAACTATGAGTACTGGTACCGATATGATACAAGGTTGATTTTTATCAGAGGTGGGGTTGAATTGCAGGACTGGAGCCATTAGAGTTCCTCGCTCCACCACTGTATGATCCATATCAGTGCTGGACCGATGTGAGTAGTGGGTTGCTACCTTGTTATGGATAAGATAAGGTTGAGTTCTTGATTTAGAGATTGTGTATTTTTGTTGACAGGCTTTGATATGTGGTACTTTACTATATTTTATTTTATGATTCTACATGTGGTTGCTGGTACCATGATTGTGCTTCGTTTGATATGATCTATTTTTTAATTTTATATTGCTACTCTTATTGTTGACTTGTTTTTCTGTTTAGTTTCATATACCCTCCAAGTATGTTACCTGATTCCATACTTTTGCTGCAAATTTTTTAGACAAACCTCTTATTTTCTATATTATGTTTTGTTGAGATAAATTGGCATGGATACATTAAACGGTAAGACAGGAACCCAATTTGGGAGCGGCAATTTACACCATTAGTTTCCCTAAAATAATTCTATGTCTAGCTAAGATTCCAATTAATGTCAAATTTTATAAGTCTTAATCCTTTATTGATGAAAAACAAGATTGTTATTAAGGCGTTGTAAAGTTCACTAAAAAGCTAGGATGGATGTGTATAATACTAGCTTTGTGTCTGGAGTGATTTACTTTTTCCAAGCATAAGAATCTCTAAACATTTAAAGAGGTAGGACCATGAAATTTATTACTAGTCCTTCAAACTTTTTAAACCCTTAGTATTTTCAATTCAACAAAGCATGAATGTTAATTTGACGGGGATTATTTAAGAACTAAAGATCGAATTAAGGGGTAGGGAAACATATGATTAAGGATGGAATGGGAAGCCTAAACTCTAAAAGGCAAAAGAAGAAAAAGTAATAATTTGTTGCTTAACCAGATATAGTAATTATCACCATTCCTAAAAAGAAAAAAAAAAGAAAAGAAAAAGATATACTCATAAAAGAGCTAAGAAAAAAAGAAAAGAGGATCTCAAGAAGAAGCTTGAGGTTATAGTCAAAAGTGGATTTCCCCAAAGTCAAATGTTTAAACTAAGCTCTTGGTAAAATCTTTGAAACTTTATAGATGCATGAAGAAATAAGGAAAAACCCATTGTTAAAATAAGAAGTAAGTGTTTTAAAACATTCTGGGAGAAGGGAGGGGGACTGTATTCTCACCAATTTTAATAATTAAGAATTCTTATGTTTAGGAACATAAAACATGATTGGCATAAGGTGTGATTATGTAAAGAAATCCTTACTTAGTCTTGAAAATCATAATACCTTAATAAAATTGTCTTTTCATTATTCATAGACTAAGAGACTCAAAAAATAAAGGCAAACATGTTGTTTTAAATCTGAGTTAAGTCAAAAGAATTAATTGAGGACAAGTGATAGTCATGTTTGAGGTAGGACCATGATATAAAAAAAATCTTTGATATTTCTATGACACATTTCCCCATATTTTTACATGTTTTCTATTGATATTATGCTTGATAAGGGTAATTTTATCTTAGTTGTGTAGGAGACAGAGTGGACAAGAAATTTGAGCGAAAAAGAGAAGAAAACACCACAAGGGGCTTTTGGGACCAGTGCACCCATGCCAAACATCTAACATGCCTACTTTAACAACGACACACCAACGTCGTGCACAACATGCCCATGGCCACCTTAAAACTTGTGCCAATCCAACGCACTCGCATGCTGCTCTCTACCCAACACACAACGCACCTACGCCATAGATGAAGTGCACCGGCGCCAGACCATGGCGCTCGCACCTTATCGGTGCACCCACGCTGGCATTGTTGTGCACTTGTGCCCAGTCTGCTAAAATTATTTTGGCAAGAATTTTCTTGCCTTTGCCAAGCCATGCCTATATATTTACTCATGAGGCCAGTTTTATGGCATATTGGGTGACTGGAGGATGTAAAAAATAAGAGATTTTGATTAGAGAGTTCTCCATTTAGGTTTTCCTCCTTCCATTGGATTGAAACCTCAAGGTGTGATTCTTTTCCTTTGAGTTCTTGTGAGATCTTGAGAGACTTGTTGTATGAGAGTGAGATGTGTTGCTCTTTGTGGAGAAAACAAGCCTTTTATTGTAGGTTTTACTTTTGTTTTCCTCTTAGAATAAAGATATGCATGTATTTTTTGTCTGTGGTTTTCTTGAACACGCTTGGCTAAATACCTTTTCGTGTCTCTATAGTCATCGTGATTTTTCAAGTAGTTTTCACATAACATTTTTTTGTATTTTCATAGTCTATATTGTTGGTAAACCTAAGAATTTAATTTACTCCTAATCTGGTCAACTAGGATATTCAAATATTTTGTGAAAAATTGCGATTTCTAACGGTTGCATAGTGGAAATACAGGGTTAACAACAGAATTATGAGAAAATAGATATATTCAAGTGGAATTCTGCAATCATTTGAGGGATCAAACACTTATGCAGAATGTTATGGAGATTGCAGAAAGCCTAACTATAGGATTTTAAACTTCTTTTGACCTTGACATAGACATAAGGAGGAGCATATCCTCGATTGAAAGCAATCACATAAAGAATTATTTAGGAAAGCCTCGATCATCGTGACCCTCGAATCATAGAGGCACAAGCCTCACCATATTGAAAGAATTTTGAGATTTTTCCCGCTTTTTCTGCCTCCACTCCCTGCAATCTATTTTGTTTGTTTAGGATTTTAGGATTCAAATCTTCTTTGTGAAACCACTAAGCTAGGTTCAG
>NW_018226798.1:28300-30904 GCF_001263595.1 Phalaenopsis equestris
GATTCATAGACTAAGGATTTTTCTGTTGAAACAATTGTTAAGACTTTCCTCGTGAGATCGATACACGATACCTTTTAACCTCATCATACTTGGCAAGTATACTTGCATTATGCGACTAAATTACTTCACGGTATGTTTAGGCGCGTCACTATTTCATTTTCATATGTCACTCTATGCATTTTCATATCAAAAATTCACATAAAAAATTTATTAACTTCAAGGTTGTAAAAAAAATCTGACCAGACATTAAGCAAAAGCATGAAATGTTTAAATTTTATTAATTTGACTCGAGTTGAACCGGTGGTTGAACCAGAAGACATGATAAACATAAAAATTAATTAAATATGACCTAAATAATAAAATAATAATATAATGTAATAAACAAAATTAATTAATTAAATGCAATCACCTTTTTTTTTATGTTTCTTAAATAAATAAATAATAATCCAAGCCATTGAATACACTTATAACATAGCCATCAAGCTCTTTTCCATTACAACAATTGGCCCTTATTCACCTCAATACATAATTTGTGAGTCAGATTGACCAGATGTAAGGTGCATGGTGAATGATGAATATGAAATTACACCATTAAAAGTGAAATGCCTCTATATCAACCAAATTAATCAAAACAGTACCAACTTGCAAAAACGACAAGCTGATGGTGTGGCACATATAATTCAAGCTCACAGAGCATCATTTGTTAATGAAGTCAATCAAACAATCTCCAATCCCAAAATGAATTCCATGAGTGTATCCAGAAAGTCAACTTTGCCTAGAGAGAATATCAATATTAATAGGCTTTTGAATATAAATTGATGGTACGAGATGTTAAAAATAAACTAATTTAAAAACTCTATTTCTTCTATGGCAAGTCCAACGCCAACAATGTTTTAAATCCGGACCGAATCAGACGTTTTAACTTGTTTGACTGTGATTTGGTTGAAATCTGACTCCACATCGAACCGGAAAGGGGTCAAACCGGTCAACTGGTTGGAACCTGTGGTCGAACCGATCAATAGGTTAAATTGTAATTTCTTATCTCATGCCACATTTTTATTAGAAATCATAAAGAATTGTTTGAATCTTGATATCATGAAGAATGTATCTTGTTCTTATCATTCCTAGCTTTCTTTTATTCTATACCTTTTGTGAATTATGTATGACTATTACCTTTACTTTTTCACGCTTTTACATCCTCTTGTTTGAATCTTGCTGCTGGCTAGCTTGGACCTTGAACCTCCCCCTCCACCTGTTCAGTTGCTTCTTTCTCTCCCTCTCTCTCTTTCCACGCCGCTCCACCCATCCCCTTCTTTCACTTATGCTGCTCCACCGAACTCTATCTCACTTTAGTACTAACATTCTGTTTGCAGCAGCTCTGCACTTCACCCCTCCATTCGTATGTTGCTGCCTTTCCTCCACCGGTTCGTATACCACAAGCTAGCCAGCAACAGTCCCTTTCTCCTCCATTCAGTCGTTTTTCTCCGACAACAAAACTTCCCCACCTGCCACTCCTACCCAAACCACAGAAGAGCAACATGCCTACTACCTCTCAAAACCTTGCAAAAGAAATTTGAGTTTTGTTTTATTTTGGAAGGTTTAGTATTTTTTGGCTTTGAGTTTTGTTTTTTTTTTTTAAAAAGGAAGATGTGGATTTTATTAAAAAAAAGATATTTTTTAAATGAGTTTTAAAATTTCTTTTTGGGAAAAAAATTATTAAGGTTTTAATTTAGAGAATTTTTTGTTTTCCTTTTGTAAAGAAAAGTTTTGCTTATTTCATTTTAAGAAGCTTATTTTATTTTAAATTCTTAAAAAATATTTCTATTAGTTATTTGGAATTATTAGGAGGACATGAGTTTTAAAATAAGATTTTTATATGATGAAACCTTATAGTACACATAAACTCTTCTCACCTTATACAATTATTTATCTTTTTGGAGTTTATTCAAATTTGGGCAAAAATGATTATTTTAGAGCACTTTTAATATATATATATATATATATATATACTTTTTATGAAAATAATTACCTTAGAGCACATTAAGTTGTGCATTTTTTATAGAAATAATTATTCAGGAGCACTTTAAGAATGTGTACTCTTATAAAAAAAAATTATTTTCTTTTCGTTGAGTTTTTATATTGGCCTTGCAAAAATTTCCCTCCATTTTAGCTCATGAAAATTACTATCTTTAGACATGAGCACCTTATAGACTTTTTGGATAACATGGAAGAACATGAAATATCTCAACTTTGTCAAAAGCATAGAATGCATAAAGTTCACAGCTTGCTTCTCTTTTGCATGAAACATAAAACCAAACATAAGCATAGAAATTTGCTACTGCATAAGACCACAAGCATATGAAAATTTGCATACGAGATCACAAATATGAATTGTGCATGGTAAACAAATAACATGTGTGTTAAACAATTAACTAGCATGATAAATAACTAATTTGTATGGAAAAACACATAACTTGCATAATAAACACACTAACTTGCATGATAAACACATAATTTGCATAATAAACACACTTGAACTAGTTTACATTAAAATAAAGACACAATATAATCAAATATCTTCATTAATTTAATATGAAATATGTG
>NW_018226799.1:0-397 GCF_001263595.1 Phalaenopsis equestris
GCCAAATTCTGGAAAAATATAGAAAATTTGATTTTACCAAAGATTGCCTTAAAGCCTTCGAAAATTTAAGTGAAAAATTGATCACTGTTCCTATAATTGTTTCACCTGATTGGAAGAAACCTTTTGAATTAATGTGTGACGTTAGTGATTATGCAATTGGAGTTGTATTAGGGCAGAGATATGATAAAATTTTTAAAGTTATATACTATGCTAGTAAGACTCTTAATAATACTCAGATTAACTACACTACCACTGAAAGAAGGTTATTAGTTATTGTGTATGCTTTTGATAAATTTAGGTGATATCTAATTGGAACTAAATGTGTTGTGCATACTGACCATTCAACTATTAATTACTTAATGCAAAAAAAGGATGCAAAACCAAGACTAATTAGATG
>NW_018226800.1:0-2929 GCF_001263595.1 Phalaenopsis equestris
GAAAAACTATTACCTCTGTTTCCTCAACGACTAAATTAAAAGAATAAAGATAAACAACTTACAAAACTTTTGAAAATTCTTACAAAGTTAACGATAAACATTTCTTTCATTGAGGCTTTGGAACAAATGCCAAGTTATGTGAAATTTATGAAAGACATACTAAACAAGAAGAGGAATTTTGTAGATGAGGAATTTTGTAGATCATGAGAATTTTGTAGATCATGAGACTGTTGCACTTAGTGAAGAGTGTAGCGCTATTATCCAGAAAAGCTTCCTAAAAAGTTAAATGATCCTGCTAGCTTTATTATGCCTTGTGCAATTGGTGAAAAGTTTTATGGAAAAGCCTTTTGTGATTTAGGAGCATGTATCAATCTTATGCCTCTATGAATTTTTAAACATTTAGATTTAGGAGAGATTTCCCCTACTACTCTAACTCTTTAGTTAGTTGATCGATCAATAATTTATCCAACATTTATCCTAAAAGAGTTATAGAAGATGTATTAGTAAAGTATTAGATATGGAGGAAGATAAAGAAATTCCTATTATTTTGCAGAGACCATTTCTTGCAACAGAGAAAGTCGTGATAGATGTGCAAAAATGAGAATTAATAATGAGAGTTAATGATCAAGAAGTAAAATTTAATATTGCAAAAATTATGAAATATCATGCAATAGAAAAAGATGATGAATGTTTTAGGATGGAAGTTACTGATTATCTAAGTAATGAGCAATTTAATAAAGAGTTTAAAGAGAAATTAAAGCAATAAGAATTTAGTGAAAATGAGGATGAAATGAAAAAAGAAAATTTAGATTATATTCAGGACAAATTTGAAACTTTAGGTTTGTTGGAAAATGATAATAAAAATCTTATTCCTTCAAGTATTAAACCACATGAACTTAAACTGAAATTATTACCCGCTCATTTAAAATATGTATTTTTAGGAGATTCAGCTACATTGTCTGTTATTGTATCTTCTGAGTTAACTAAAATTCAATAACAAAAATTAATAGAAGTGTTAAAAAAATATAAAAAAGGCTTTTGGATGGACTTTAGAAGATATTAAGGGAATTAGTCCTTCAATTTTTATGCACAGAATTTTATTAGATGAACAATATGAACCTAAAGCTGATT
The DNA here is from genome assembly GCF_001263595.1 of Phalaenopsis equestris. Taxonomy (NCBI): domain Eukaryota; kingdom Viridiplantae; phylum Streptophyta; class Magnoliopsida; order Asparagales; family Orchidaceae; genus Phalaenopsis; species Phalaenopsis equestris. Next base: position 1,132 of record NW_018226800.1, read on the forward strand.
CTCAGAGGAGATTAAACCCAATAATGAAAGAAGTTGTTAAAAAAGAAATTTTAAAATGGTTAGATGCTGGAATTATATATCCTATTTCAGATAGTGCTTAGGGGAGCCCAATTCACTGTGTTCCTAAGAAAGGAGGAGTGACCTTTGAAATAAATGAGAAAAATGAATTAATTCCAATAAGATAAGTTACTGGTTGGCAAATTGGTATAAAATATAGAAAATTAAACTTGGCCACCACGGAAGATCACTTTTCTTTACCCTTTTTAGATCAAATGTTGAATAGATTGGCTGGAAATAAATATTACTGTTTTTTAGATGGATATACCAGTTATCATCAAATTCCAATTGCTAATGAGAATCAAGACAAGACAACATTTACAAGCCCTTACGGAACATTTGCTTTTCATAGAATGCATTTTGGACTATGTAATGCACCTACAACAATTCAAAGATGTATGATGTCAATATTTAGTAATCTTATTGAGCTTGGAATGGAAGTATTTATAGATGATTTCTCTGTGTTTGGGACTCCATTTGAATTATGCTTAAATAACTTGAAAAAAGTTCTAGAATTATGTGAAAAAATCATCCTAGTACTAAATTGAGAAAAATGTCAATTTATGATTGCAGGAGAAATTGTACTTGGGCATAAAATTTCTGAAAATAACATGGAAGTAGATCCTGTAAAATTGAAGTTATTAAAAAATTACCACCACCGACTACGATCAAAGGGGTAGGAAATTTTCTAGGACATGCTGGTTTCTACAGGTGTTATATAAAAAAAAATTTCAAAAATAACTAAGCCTTTATGCCAACTTTTAGAAAAAGATACAAAATTTTATTTTAATGAAGAATGCATAAAAGCATTTGAATTATTAAAGAAAAAATTAGTCACTGCACCTATAATAGTACCACCTCAGTAAGAAAAATCATTTGAAATAATATGCGATGCTAGTGATTATGCTATTGGGGTTGTATTAAACAAAAGTCACAAAAAAGTTTTTAAGGTTATATATTATGCTAGTAAAACTCTAAATGATGCTCAAATTAACTACACTACTATTGAAAGAGAGTTATTAGCTCTTGTCTATGCCTTTGATAAATTTAGACCTTATGTAATTGAAACTAAATGTATAATGCATACAGATTATTCTGCTATTAAATATTTGATACAAAAGAAGGATGCTAAACCTAGGTTAATTAGATGGATACTTCTACTGCAAGAGTTGATTTTTTTTTAATTGATATAAAGGGAAATGAAAATCAAATAGATGATCATTTTTCTAGACTAGAAAAAGAAATATTAACTAATTTTGCAAATGATATTTTAGAAATATTCCCTGATGAACAATTATATGGTATTGAGGGAATAGATACACCGTAGTATGTCAATATGGTAAATTATATTGTAAGTGATATTCTACCACCATATATTATGAATCAACAATTAAGAAAATTTATATATGATTCAAAATTTTATTTTTGGGATGACCCATATTTATATAAATAATGCAAAGATCTAATTATTAAAAGGTGTGTGCCTTATGAAGAAACTCAACAAATGATTGAAAGATGTCACGATTTTGAATTTAGAGGACATTTTGGAACAAATAGAACTGCTTATAAAATTTTGCAAGCTAGATTTTGTTAGTCTACTCTTTTTAGAGATGTTAATGAATATATTAAAACATGTGATCGATGTCAACGAGTAGGAAATATATCAAGAAGAAATAAAATTCCTCTAAATTACACATTGGAAGTTGAAATCGTTGATGTGTGGGGATTAGATTTTATGGGA
>NW_018226801.1:0-1334 GCF_001263595.1 Phalaenopsis equestris
GCGTCGCTATTTAATTTAATGTTCTCTGTCAAACGATACCGTCGACGCTGAACAAATTTTCAACTTCTTCATTTTTGCTCCAAATTTCATCCTTTTGTTTCATTTTTTGCTTCCTTTTTGCTTCAAGTCCTAAAATTCAACAACCTGCAAGAAAACATAAAAATACATTCCATTAAAGTGCAATATCTCCAAAAATTAGTATAAAATATGGGTCTAAAAATACATATATTTTTGTTGTATCAAATCCCCCAAACTTACAAACTTACATGTTACTTGCCTAAAGCAACTCCACTACTATATAAAAAAATGACTTATGGTAAGGAATTTAACTTCTAGATTTTCATATCTTAGTCCTCTAAATATAATAGCATAACTTAAGAAAATTTCAAAACAACTCCATTTAATACTAAAGGTATAAGAATATTTAGCAATCAAGTCCAAGATTTCAGATTCTCTACTCTTTTCAAGAAAAAATTACAAATTGTCATATATTAAAGTCACTTAAAGTATTCATATGAAAAAGAACTTCATAAAACTTTACTAGTAAATAAACTAATATTTAAATAAAAGTTTAGAAAATGTAGCAAGCCTTCTTTTTTAAATTAATTCAAGTGAAGCCTATTTTTAATTAAGCATCTCCTCACGCTTCTCCCCACATTTTTTCTTTTCTTTTCTTTTTATGTGAGGATTACTATATCTGGATAGCCTTTAATGATTTTGAACTTCACTATCCTCTTCTTAAAGTCAAAAACTTGTCACATTTCTTCACTTAACAAATTTATATTAGCTTAAAGATTTCATAAGTCTAATTCTTTTCTTCTTATATGAACCTTTAAGATTTTTAATATTTCAAAAATACAATTTTACTTAAAATAAAAAAACATAGTCTTTCTCTTTTATACCAAATATCTTAATCTCTAAAATTAACCTTTATTATTAAAATTTTTTACTTAAGTTTACTATATATTTAGAAACATAAAAATAGCTATCTAAAGTTAACTCCTAATACCAAAAAAAAAAATTTTAAATATAGCTAAGTGAGGACAAATAAAATTAAGTTTCTTTCTTTAAAATGGAATTTTGCTTTCCCCCCAAATGTAAATTTTTAAAAGATTTAGCATGAAGAACTGAAAAATAAAGGGTGAAAGAAAACATTAAATATATAAAGAAAATACATACCTATTGAAGGTTCTAATTTTGAAACTTTAATTCTGAAATACTGTAAGTGCTAATATAAAAAACTACAAGACTTAAAACATTAAATTATGCATTATACATATAAAATCTACTGAGAAAGAATTAATTAAAATACATTTAATAAAATATAAAAACTA
>NW_018226802.1:0-1898 GCF_001263595.1 Phalaenopsis equestris
AGATTATATTTTTAGAATATATCATAAAAAATGAAGATATCTTCTTTATATTTAATAGCGTGTTATTAGCCCTCTTAATTATATTAGTATTGGCGATTCGCACATCATTTGTGTTTGGGTCAATAAATCCAAATTAGTTGAGCATATCAAATATGATAATTTCAGTTTTGGCAGGTTAACCAAACAAAGACAACTTGGCTTTTATTTATTTATTTTTTTGAAACTGTATTTATGTTGAAATATTTGACTACATTATTTAATAAATCAAATGTGCATTAACTCATTCAAATCAGACTTATTATACTCATGTTGATTATCAAGCACCTAAAACATCAAACTACAATAATCATTAAATAAATAAATAAGCTAAGCAGCAAAAATATATTTAAGAAAATTAGATCAAAATTATACTATTTGATGAAAAAATGTTGATAATCCAAAATTTTAAACAAAAATACAATAAAGCTGAAAAATGGGAAATCCGTTCTCTAAAAAAAATCATGTTGATTGTTAGGTATGGCTGATATACCATAAATACAACAGATGCCGGAGAAAGACAGATGCTGGAGTGGAGCAAAGCCCACGAGCGGAGTGGAACGGAAGGATCTGTCCAATTGGGGGAGTTTCATTATGTGGGTTGGGGGTGCGGAGGCTACATCACGCGGTTTGGTACATGAGTAATTTAAGTAATTACATATTGTACTATATGGTTATATATATGTCTTGTCTGTAACTTAGTTAGGTGAGTTGAATCTTGTATTTTGTACTCTTTCAGAATATTGAAAAGGAAGTCGCCGCTCTGCTCTCGAGAATGTATGCATCTTTTCCGAACCTCGTAAATCTCTGTGTGTTCTTCTCGATTTGTGATGATTCTTATTTTTATTCGCCCTAATTTGTTGGGTATATGTATTTCTCCTAAGGGGCTGGATATTCGCTAAGGTGGAGATTTGTTAGGTATGACTCATAATGCCAGAATTTGGAGTCTCTTGGAATTGAAGAGGAGCGTCTCTTAGAATTTAGTGGGTTGGGGGGAGCGAGGACGCAGCGGAAGCGTCATGATCCAACCCACACTGGTGCATAAGAAACTCCATGATCTATTCTCTTTTAAGGGGCTGGATATTCGACAAGGTGAAAATTTGTTAGACATATGTATTTCTCCTAAGGTGGGTATATGTATTTCTCCTAAGGGGCTAGATATTTGCCAATGTGGAAATTTGTTGGGTGTATGTATTTCTCCTAAGGGGCTGGATAGCTCATATACCAGAAATGAGGCAGATGTTGGAGCGGAGCAGAGCCCATGAGCGGAGTGGAGCGGAACGATCTGTCCAATCGGGGAGTTTTATTATGTGGGTTGGGGGTGCGAGGGCAACACTCCGCGGTTTGGTACATGACTAATTTAAGTAATTATATATTGTACTATAGGGTTATATATATGTCATGTCTGTAACCCTAGGTGAGCTGAATCATGTATTCTATACACTTTTTTGAATATTGAAAAGAAAGCCGTCGCTCTGCTCCCGAGGATGTAGGCATCTTTGCAGAACCTCGTAAATCTCTATGTATTCTTCTGGCTTTGTGTCGATTCCTGTTTTTCTTCTCCCTAATTTCTCAACACTGATCATGTAATTTTATGTAACTACATATTTATTATATATGGAGAATTATGATTTGTTTTTTTTTTTGAGGAAAAATGAGGTCAATGCTCAGTCATATTACCAAAAAATTAAAAAAAAAAAAATCAAAACCACAAAACTAAACATCATACAACACTACATCAGGATAACAATATAAAAATTAATAGAATCAACCAAATAAAAATAAAAAAAACTAAAAATACAATCATTACAGACTTCAAAAGTTAAACTCCAGTGTAGAAAGAAGAAGAAGCACCTAGCTAC
>NW_018226803.1:0-360 GCF_001263595.1 Phalaenopsis equestris
TTTGTCTGGACTCTCGGGAAAAACCCATCGTCGGCTCCGTCGGCGCCCAAGACAAAATTTTCACAGCTTCACTCTGGTCCAAATGCGTTTCAATTTTTCTTTATGGATCCAATTTTAAAGATGTTTTAAGGGTAAATAAGAGTAGTAGAGCTTAATAATACTATAAACTAGCGATAAATTCAAATAAAACTACCATAATCGCAATAAAGATAAATATAAATATGGGTTGCCTCCCATAAAGCGCTTGGTTTAACGTCGTCAGCCCGATCTATTCAGGTGTCATTCAGGTTGACTGATCATTAAAACCTCTTTAAAAGTTGGTCTCTTACCCTCATACTATGGTTTTAATCTATGTCCATT
>NW_018226804.1:0-11381 GCF_001263595.1 Phalaenopsis equestris
TAAAAATTATATATTATAATTAAACAAATGTGAGGTGCTTATATGCTTATATTGCGTAAATGAATCATTTAAATATTTTTAATGTGTTATAAATGTAAAATTTTGGAGTTAGATCTGTAAATACATAAAAGTTAGGATATATGAACTTTAAATTATGAAGAGCCCTTCTATAATATTTAAAAAAGGAAAATTTAAATACATACCCCACATTTCTTTATATATTTTCATGTCTAACGCTTAAAGTTTGGTATTGATAAGTCTTTGATGTTATAAACTTATGCATGAAAATGCATTTTTCACTTGTATAAAGTTAGTGTTTTTGATATGATATTAAAGATTTAGGTGTCGTGCATGTTAATATGAAAATTAGATGTTAAATATGTAAATATATAAAATTGAGGTATGTGGATGCCCATTATAAAAAACAAATATTGAAAAAAATGTATAAAAATTTAAAAAAAAAAATTGATATTTGCATCCCACGCTAATATATTAATATAAACTTATTAATAATTTCTTAGGAGTTCTTATAAAAAAAAGTTTGAGGAATTTACGGAGCAATCCCTATTTATTTTTATATTTAATATCTAAAATCTGATATTAATTTTATCTTTATATATTTATGCATGCAAAAATATATTTCATTTTTAAAAAGTTAATAATAATTATATTTTTAAATGTAATATATATAGCTCTTATTCTAATATATTCATTTATTTAAATAAACTCTTTTCTAAATAAAATAAATTTTTTAATTTAATTTTTATAATTAAATTAAAACAAATCATTTATTATGTAAATATCAATTTTTAATAATATAAAAAATATATATCTTCCCAGAAATCACAATCTTGAATTAAAATGAAGTCTTCCTCCTTCATAGCTTACATGCTTACTGCACAGTAACTCAAAGCTCTGTACAGCTACACCACCATTGATCCGAATGCCGCCTACTCCGTTGCCTTCAGCAACGTCGGAATGCACTGGGCCCAATACATCGTCGCTCTCGGCGCCCTCAAAGGCATGACCACCGTCCTTCTCGTCGGTGCGATTGGCAATGCTCGCTATACCACCCACATCGCCCGCAGCCACGTCATCCCCCCTTTCTTCGCTCTGGTCCACCCCTATACTGGCACCCCCCTCTACGCCACCATTCTCACCACCACCTTTAGCGCTGTCATAGCATCAGTCTCCTCTCCGTAAGCACCCTCTTCATCTTCATGATGATGGCCGTCGCGTTGCTTGTCCGACGATATTATGTCAGAGGAGTTTCGACCAGGAAGGATGTGGTGAAGTTCGTCGGATGTTTAGCGGCGATAATATTGGGTTCAATGGGGACTGCGCTTTATTGGGGGTTGAGGCCGGGAGGGTGGTGGGGGTATTTGGTGACGGTGCCGGTGTGGGCGGTGGGGACATTGGCTTTGAGCTTGTTTGTGAGGCAGGGGAGGGAGCCAAAGGTGTGGGGAGTGCCGATGGTGCCATGGTTGCCGGCGTTGTCGATAGGGATGAATGTGTTCTTGATGGGGTCATTGGGAGCGGATGCATTTGTGAGGTTTGCAATATGTAGTGGGTTGATGTTGGTATACTATGTGTTGGTTGGAGTTCATGCGACTTATGATGTGGCGCATGGGTGGGAGGGAAGTGGAGAGGGAGGGGTAGGGGAAGGGAAGGTTGTTGATGGGGAGTTGGGTGGTGGAGAACAAGTTGATCGGTCCGCGGCTTAAGGTTTGTTTAGAGCAGCTGCAGTTGTTTATTGAAAAAGTTGTGGAAGTAAGCTGTTGCGCAACAGTTGTGAGAGAAAGCTCCTATGGGAAAGCTATGTGTTTGATTGTATTGTACAGTTGTGCAACAGCTGTCTAAGAAAAACAAAATATTTTTGTTTGTGTATTATTATGTTATTTGGAAGATGATCATTCTATGTTGAATAAATCATACATTAAAAGAGAAATTACATTCAAAATCCTCAAAAAATTATTAGTTCAGTATTACATCTAGAATATGCATACATATCACTTGACACTTGAGTCAACAACAATCAAAATAAAAAATAAAAGTACTAAAAACAACAATCAAAATTATCAAAATATTAATTTTGAGACGCATACAATCAATCCTACGAGATTCTTTCTTCTACAAAGCTATTATCTACATTTGATCACTATCATATGTACAATCTTCAAATTGATTAGCTCGCCTGAAGTAATCACAATCATCTGTTGATCTATTCTTTGGACACATGTAAATATATCTCCCATAGCTATTTCTTTTCCGTGATGTAAGTAGAGAACACTGCAATCTATAATTGCAGTACAAGACTCTCGAAGCACTAAAAGTCCTGGAGCTCATATTTTCTAAAAGTTAAGAATCACAAACATAAAAATAAATACAATGATAAATTTATTTGAATAATTAACAAATATGAATTAAAAAATATCTATATAAAGATCTAAAAAATTTTAAGGTCTTAGAGCAAAAGTAAGCTGACGAAATCTGTCATTACAAAAAACATATGACCTTAAAGAAAGAGGATTTCAATTTCCTTTAAACAACGTAATATCGAGCTCGCATATGTCACAAAAGCAGATCAACACAAAGACCCTCTGGAAGAACTCCAATGAAAAGGAAGGGGCTTTGGGTGCCGTCGACATTATATTTGGTTGTAGAGTTGCTCGTTAAAAGCTGTCGGTCACTGTAATCGAAATCCCGTCACCCGCTTCGGAAAAACATATTTTTGGTTAGAGAGTTGCCCGTAAGAAGCTGTCGGTCACCAGAATTGAAATCTCGTTGCCCGCTTCGGAAGGATATTTTAATTTACCTTTATATTTAGTTTTAGAAAAATATGAAATCAAACTAACCTCATTTTTTCATAGTTTAAATGAAAGAGCACTATACCTCAAATCTTGTATCTATCCCGAATGATAAACATAAGACATGAGGATAAGACTCGATCAAATAAACTAAGAAATGTATGACATCTGTTTGATTTGTGAAACCATTTTATTTGTTGACAAATTCTCCTATTTAATACGAAGAATTAAATATGTTTATATTAAGTTAGGTTCGGAAAAATTTCTTATAAGGTCAAGCTCCTATAATTAATTATATCTTAGATAACCGAGGTCACCTAAGAAAACTTTCGATAAAAATCAGGAAATGTTATCTTCAAAGAGGTCAAAAGTATATGACTTTTCAACAAGATCAGACAGAGATGTGTAAAAGAGGAATGACTCAATTTGAAACATTTATTGTCATAGATCTGAAAGAGAACCTTGGTGACTCCCATGCTACCCTATGGTTTGGCTTCAATTTTGAGGAGAAATCATTTGAGTGTTTCATCCTGTCAATTTTATTAGTTAGGGCTTACATTATTTTAAGACTTACATCTATGTGAAATGATCACACAAATGACCTGAAAGATGTGAAGATTTAGGGCGTGACGAACGACAACCTCAGAATCTTAAAACGAGTTAGGTGACGAGTTAGGACTTATATTGTTCAACAGAGCTATACAAAGACCTAAAAATAATGTGATAATTTATGTTGCATAAGCAAACAACCTCAAAATCCTATGACTTGATTATTTAATTCTAAGAAAAGATTTGTTGTTGTAGATCCTCTTGCTGTTGAAGATGACCGTGCTGTCCACAATGCTAGCTCCAAGCTCCTCGTGATGATGAGTTTAAGTTTTCTAATGTGTCAGGTTATAATGTCAAATCAGATGTTCCTATGGTCGTAGTTCTTTAAATTTTCATGGGACATATTAAAGTTGATTAGAGCGACACTGGTTAGGATCCTACAGTTCCCTCATTCCGGTACCACTATTTTTTATTGGATCACTTAGTCCAAATAAATTTACTAAACTCAACTTAATAAGTTCTGTACTTTCATTTAGACCTTGGGAAGTCTCATTAGCAGCCATAGGTTATCTCCTCTGAGGGATTCCCGATCATCCGATAAAGACATCTTAATTTAGTTGCAATTGTTGTTTTCTGATGTTTGTAATTAAATTTTGAGTTTTCTTATATTTTGAATGTTTTGGTGGTAAATTTTACAGTGATTTTTATCTTAATTGATTTTAGTTTTGATTTTGATTTTGCGGTTATCCTAGCAGTTTTGGTTTTCATGCAAGGTGACATCGTTGTTTAACATGCAAGTTTTATAAACATAAAAATACAGTGTGAAAAGTATAAGAAAAGACAGTACTGTAAACTGTAAAAGCGTATCTGGCTAGTCTTCTCGTTCCATCACCTGAAATGTCGGTACTTGCAAGATATGTATGTAATATTGCAAGGAACTTAAATTGCATGAGTTGATGAAGATTTAGCTACCAAATCACAGGCTATGATTTTGTTGTGTCCTGAAAGATCTTATTGGATAACTTTTAGAACAAAATATGATAAATTTTATTTGTCCTTCAAAATATCCAAAAGATTTCAAAGTACTCGGGGTATGACCTCGAACTATTTTGGAGATCTCTTGAATTATTTTGAGTTTATTTCTGAACTTATCATATCGTTCCATTAACCATCCGAGTTTAGAGTGTGATTACCCTGTTGCTCGACGAAACTTAACAATTTAATTATCCCAAGGATATGATACTCGATTAGTCACTTAACGTTTCAATTAAGAGTTATGTGGATAAGTGCCCCATAGACAAATTTAGGTCATTTAAGATTGTGATACCCATAATTAAGTTCAGGCTTGATGTTAATAACTGATTATGTTATCTTATAAATCCGATCAATTGAGTTTAAAAATCGAGCCTAGGTCACTACTAAGTCTTTAACAATCATGATGGGGGAAATGGTGATTATGAAAGGTTTAGAATTTTAATTTAGGTGGTGTGGATTCTGATTAAAAGAAGTCAGATCATCATTAATTTTGGACTTGATCATAAGTAAAATATCATCTCCTTAGTTTAAGCCCATTACTTGAGATTCATTTGATTTTGATCAACTTCAAAATTCTGATAATTCAACAAGTTGTAATTTTATTATATCATGGGAATGTGGCAAGTTGGTTTCTACCTTTTTACCCATTATGTTACAATCATCTAAACATATTCATTAAGATCAAAATTATCCATTTTGCCTTGGTTTATTCCTAAATTTTTTATTAAGGCACAAAAGTCTAAAATGATTACTTTATCCCTAAGGCTCTTGACCTCATAACTCATTAAGCACAATTCGCGACTTCGAGGGTTTAGAGTGTCATATCCATGATGTAACTACAATGTTTAGAAGACAACATATGGATCTCTCAAAATTTTGATTTAATTTAGATAATCATTTAAATTTAGAAGATAGGATTTTCAAAAATTAATTTATTTAATTATCAAAAATAAAATTTATAATTGTGAAAAATATTATTGAAGGTTTTCTAAGGTCAAAGAAACACTTAGACAAAATATCATGATTTTTTTGAATCAAATTTCTATTATTATTATTATTCAATTTTTAATCAATTTCAATGATTAAATTGAATAAAAAATAATATTTTAATTTCAAAAATCAATTTTATATTTTTAATACACTTCTCTGAATTCAAAAAATCCAGAGAATCAAATTTTATATTTTTGTGATTTTTAATTTACTTATTATAATTATTTTAGTGGGAGAACATGAAAAATTCCTTTTTTAAGCCTTTAAAATTTATTTTTAACTTAGAAAAATTAGGAAAAATATCCTAATGAATTCTAAGTGATCAGGGGATATTCCCACTCATTTTGAATCATTTTATGTATTTTTTAAAATTTTGATTATTTTAATTATTTTTAATTCAAAATATATTTTAAAAATGAAATATTTTTGAAAAAATGGGTTTTATTTTTATAAGATGCCCTTGATCACAAGAAACTCAGAGAAATGATTTTTATAATTTTTCTAAGCATATTTAATTTAATATAATTATTTTTATACAAAAAGGCAAGGCTTCCTTAAAAATCCATTTTAATGCTTAGACTAAGTCAAATGATTTTGATATTTTACAGTGAATAACATGATTTTTATGGATAGTGGAGAAGTTATTTTGTCAATTTTGATAAATGTATAATTTACATAAATTAATATAAGGTGTATGCATTTAATTAAGTATAGAAATTCATAAAATGATTCAAAGCATCACAATATTTTCCTTAGACTTCTCTGACCAGAGGAAACCTAATAAAATTTTTCTCATAAATTTTCAAGTGATTTTTGATTTATATAATTAAAATAGGTCAAAATGGTCACCTTAGCTTAAAAATTAGGGTTAGAAGCATAGAGATGATCTCTGACCTTGGAAAAATCAGAGAACATCTCTTTTGTGATGGAGAATAAACCCTCAAAATTTCAAGCCATAGTGAAATATTTTAAGCCTTGAAGAATTAAAATACCAGGGTGTTTAATTCATTAAAAATAATATATTTGAAAAATAATTTTTATTTGTTGTCCACATTATTCTCCTCTGTTCACTGAGCAAGATGGTATTTTTCTTTTATTTTTATGATTTTTCTATGAAAATTTATCAATTTTTAAAAATCTGTTATTTATTTAATTAAGAAAAAGCTTTAATTTTCTATTTATCCCAATCACGTGTCGCGTCATCCTCGTCTTCTCTGAAGCGGCACGCGTCATTTTTTGGTTCGGCACCGCCATCCGACTCGACAGCCACGCGTCCCGTTGTTCACGCACGAAGGCTCAATCTGGCTCGATCTCGTCCGTCCATCTGATACACGCTAGATCAGATGGCTCTCTGTCATCGTCCCCGATAGTCAAAACCCGTGAATCGTCCAACTTTAAACCCTAAGATCTCGGCTTATACTCAATCAAATTACTTCGGGTTTGTTCCTACACCTTCATCTACTTAAGAAGAGTACATCTATACGATTACATTGCTATGAATTGTAAGTTTTCTTCACAAATGTCCAAACTGAGCCCAAAATTAGGGTTAGCGAGCTATACCTTTGCCCAAAAGGTAAGGCCTCAATTAGGTGCTTGTGGAAGCTTCAGTGGAGTCTAGCAAATCTTATGGATGTGTTTATTTCCTCTGGTGAAGGCTCCATGTATGAGTTCGATCTGAGGGTGGAGCGGCCTTAGTCTAAGGATAAGTTAAAGAGCTCAACAGAGGGGGATTTTGATGGGGATCTTCCTCTCTTACTCTAGTGAAGCTCAAGAGCAAACCAATTTGGGGTTTGAGAGAGTTTTAAGGAAGGCCGAATTTTGCCCTGATTTTGAGCTAAAAAATTCAGCTTAAGTGATGGGGAAGATGGCCAAAGAATGGTTGCAATGGGTTTGTGGAGTCTTGGAGGAGCTCTGGAAACAACTTTAACAGGGTTCCCTCAAGAAAATTTTTTCCGGTGCCTTTTAGACATGGAAGAGGGGTTTAAGTAAAACAGCTTAGGGTGGCTGTCATGGCCTTTATTTGTGTGGAATGTGGAGCTTAGGTGGAGGGCTTCAAGATGCTAAACACCAATCAAAGCTAAACACATTGGATGGGTGAAATTGGATTTGAACTTAGGCATGGGGGGTCTTGTTTTTGGCTCCTCTGGTGACTAGGGTGGCTGACCATGGCAAGGGAGGTGCTTAGGTGGCTCAGGAACCTCATAAGAATCTGTCACAACAATTAATTTGGGCTGGTGATAGGTTTTGACAAAGATATCTTTGGCTTAAGCAATTTAGGAAAAAAATCCCTTGATTTAGGGGACCTTCGGTCCATGGATCATCTAGGGTGGGTTAAGTGAGTCTAGCTTGGTCACTGGGACCCAAAAGTTGGTTGTAGATGTCTTGCCTTGATCAATTTGACATGGCTAGGGCAATTTTGGTGCATGGGTTCATGCCAATTTGGGTCCAAATTGGGTTCAAGTGATCAAAGTTTGGGTTTGGACTAGTTTAGCCATGATTTTGAGCCCAATTGATTGATCAAGATTGTGTAGATGATTGTCATGAAGATTTTAGGTGAAGGATGAGATTTTTGGTGTAGGACTGAAGTGATTTTGAGTTTAATTGGAAGCTCAATTTGAAGGATTTTGAGATTTTGGTCAATTTGGGCATGTTGGACTGGACTTGGGTCTAGGTTGGGCTAAGGTCTAGGTTGGGGTTAGAAATGGTCCATAGTAATGTAATGAAGAGTTTTCAACCTAAATTGGGTGTCAATTTTGGGAGAGTTTCCAACATAAATTGGGTGTCAATTTTGGGGTTAGGGTATTCAATTTGGTGGAATTTGGGGACATAGCCAATTTGGGGCAAATTTGGGGATTTTTTGGATCAAAATTGAGTACAATTGAGGCTTTACCAGGACCAATTAAGGGTTAAATTTGCTGTTTACGATTGTTATAAAGAGTTTAGGATTCAAATTAGGGCAAATCAAGTAGACTATGGGGTTCAATTAGGTAAGATTAGGTCATAGGATCAAAATTGGGGTTTGACCTATTTCAAAATTGAGCTCAAAGCATGGGCCAATTAAGCTTGGATTTGGTTTAGATTGGTCATGTGAAAAATTAATTTGAATTTAGGATTGAAATTGAGGGGAATTGAGGCCAAATTGATGGACATTTGAGGTGAATTTAGGGAAATTGGGCATTTAAAGGCAATTTTGGGGTTTTGTTCAAAAGGGTAAAATTGGCTAAATTGGGTTTACTGGAAGGGTTCAAATTGGCTTTGGAGTCATTTGAAGTGATTTTGGATGTTTTGGGAAAGTTTGGGGTGCCAAGAGTATTTTTATAATTTTGGCAAATTTGGGGGTATTTTGGTAATTTTGGGTGGTTTTGGGCAATTTGGGTATTTTCAAATGGTTTGAAATGATTTTTAAACCAATTTGCGTATTTTGGGTGAATTTGAGGATTTTGACCAAATTTAGGGTTTCAAGGGCATTTAGGTAATTTGGGTGGATTTATGGGCAATAAGCCAGGTTGGACATCTTGGCAGAATTAGGGTACCAACCACCTTATATAAGCCATGGACCAATGAAATCCCTATTTGGGTCCTCTATTTACTGGTCTTAGCTAAATCCTAGCCTAGGGCTAGTGAGTTTAGGGGACTATCTGCATGAGTCTCCCAAAAGATCAAGGGATCAAAATCAACAATTTTGGTTCAGGGTTTGTGAGTGATTGTGGGTGAAAATGAATGTAAGTGAGTGAACTAACTCCAGACCAACACCTAGGGTCAACCCTAAGGTCAATCAGTCCTATGGGAACTCTCCTTGAGATCCTTTATACTGACCCCACCTACTAAATGCTAGAGGTTATGACCAATATGTGAAACTTCAAGTCGAGCAAGGAGGAGTTTAGAATTTCTAATGGTAAGGGTTCCTTTCTAGTTTTCTAAGAATAGTCAACAGGAAAGTCCTATGACTAGACCTTAGGTAACTAAAGAGGAAAAACTAAACCTCAACCAAAAGTGAGGTTAATAGGCGCCTTCATGTCGATCTCATATATGCCAAAATTTATAGCAACATAAATGCCATATATCTGATTATAGACCTCAAAACAAAAATTTAAAAAAAAATGCAAAAAAAAAACTTATATTACACTCATGGTTGCCTAAAAGGCCATTCAAGTGAGATAAAATACATGTGGAAGAATAAAAAAAAACACTAGAACAGATAGAAATTTCACATGAATATCATTTCATAATGAGTCATTACAATAGAAGTTAAGCATTTTCACAATATATTATATATAAATAATGAAAAGTAATAGAAAATAACACGTCACCATTTATTAATGCATTTGTAATATGCTCTCAAAATTCAATAATATCTGTAGCATATTCCTTGTCCTGTTTGCAAGACTTTGTTAAATCATAATCAGCTTGTGTTATTGACATAAAGAATTCTCTCATAGTTGGATCTTCCAAAAACTTCATTGAATATAAGTACAAAGACATATATTCATAAATGGCTGCAGTTCTTTCTAATATTTTTATAACTAGTTAAATATAAATTATAGGCTCTCCAGTACACGCAACAACTAATTGCATCATCTCACTTCGTAAGAACACTGCACCATCTTTTTTTTCTCATTCTTTGGGCACTTTGATTGATTAGGTGAAACATAATTTATGAGAGGATTGAACTCTTCAATTGAGTCCTTTCTTTGCTCATAATTTACATGCTCAGCTATGCCAACATGCGCTTTTTTCACTTGACGTCCACGCATGATCACTGGTGGCTACAATTCCACTAAACAGTAATCTAACTTCTCTTCAAGCTAGGGTTCAATGTCATTAAATTTAAACTTATTGGCATTTAGCACAACCTACAATGAATTGACAGTTGAAACGTTGATAAAATTGAAATGACTTTAAAAATTTTTGAAATATTTTGAATGTTGGATGATATTTTACCTTCAATCTCTCTATCCATAATTCTTCTGAAGGATCAATGGTTTATATGATAGGATCCATACTTAAGTCAGTTGCCCATTGGTTTAACTCTTTATATAATTTCCACTCTTTTTTTAACTGATCTCATTTATTCTTTAGTTGCAATTTGTCATACTCTTTTCAAGTGTGTTCTTTAAATTTTTTAATCATGTTTTTCATCATTCTTTGTTAAAATAGGTTGTTGTCTTATTTCTCAATTCCACCTCCTTAACATAGAGCTCGTAAGAGATTATCTTCACATCTTTTTCCCACATAGCAGTCAAATCCACTTTCTTTTATCTTAATCATCATTAACACTAGTTATGGAAAAAAGCAATCAATTGGGCAAACCAAATATGCTTAGATCACTTTAAAATGTTCAGATTAAAAATTGTTTAGATAAACCTATGGCCAAACATGTTGCAAAAAAATGGAATGAGAAAATCTAAAAATCCATTACAAAAGTTCACCCATCACATTTGTTGCTGTAATAATTTTCCTGCAATGCTCCATATGTACTCCCTCAGTGAGATTCATAGCTAGAAGAACAATATATATTAAGATATCACAATTGTAATAATAATAGTACGTGCATTTGCTGACATAAGTTCACCCATCACATTTCTTAGCATCAATAATAACAATTTTGTAAAAAATAGATGGTAACATGAAAATATAATAAGAGTAATTTTTTAAGGCAAAAAAAGAAGAATAAATAAAATGTTCTAAATGGTTATTATGCAAAAATGTCAGGGGCACTTCAGGGAGAATACAACTAGACAATATTAATCAGACATTGTAATTT
This sequence comes from Phalaenopsis equestris, assembly GCF_001263595.1. Taxonomy (NCBI): domain Eukaryota; kingdom Viridiplantae; phylum Streptophyta; class Magnoliopsida; order Asparagales; family Orchidaceae; genus Phalaenopsis; species Phalaenopsis equestris. The sequence goes on from NW_018226804.1 coordinate 11,146, forward strand.
TCATAGAAGAAACGTAAGTAATTGACCATTCTTTCTGATGCCATGGATGTGAAAATATCCCTCTTTACTGAATCTTCAATTAGCTTCAGTGAATACAAATAAAAGAGCATATCTTCAAAAACTTCTGAGATCTATTCAAGTATTTTGATTAAATTAGGAATATATAAAGATTGTTGTGAATTTGTGGCGTCTAAATTCGTGCTTGTTGTAACTAGCTCATATATTTAACTTCTTAA
>NW_018226805.1:0-788 GCF_001263595.1 Phalaenopsis equestris
TAGGTAAGGAATTTGAAGTTTGTCCCCATGAGTTAACAGGTGGAGTGGGGGCAATCCAAATTATATATATATATATATATAAGTGAGGAAAAGCTTGAGGAGATGCTTAATCAAAAATTGGCTTCACATGGACCTACCTAAAAGGAAAACTTAAATACATTCCTGAACTTATATTTATGGAATATCATTTTTTACTAGTAATGTTCTCATGAAGTTCCTATCATTTGAATATTTTAAGTGACTGGATATTACAACACATAGTCATTCTGGAAATGAATAGAAAACTAGAACTTTTAAAATTGATGATTAGATAGACTTGTACCTACAAAGTTGATTTAATTACTTGAAATTTTTCTGAAAATCTCACTATGGTATTTACTTAAATCAAATTTATAATAGTTCTGAATTAAAACTTTACCACATTAGATCATAACTTTTACACATTAGATCATAACTTTCTTTTATAAAGTATAAAAATTACTCGAGGACTGGTAATAGTTAAGTTTGGGATATTTTGGCCAAAAGAAATTATTTTGAGATTTTCATACCTATTTTACACTGATTTTGATGATATTACACTATAAATAAAGGTTTTTTTTATGTTTTGTTGCAGGTATGTTGAATTAAGGTCATTGGAGCAAAAAGATGAAAAAAGGAACGAATTTGGAGCAAAAGGACCAAAGTATGGAGATTTGATCTTGGGCGCCGACAGCAAGATCGAAGCCGTCGACGGTGAGTTTTTTCTCGAGAGTATAGAATTAAATATTCTAGAAGGTCGTTGATAGCAT
>NW_018226806.1:0-384 GCF_001263595.1 Phalaenopsis equestris
ATTAAGCCTAATCAAACAGAGAATCAAAATAGGCTTGAGAAGAGGGGGAGTTTAATAACTCTACTCTGAGAAGGGAAGCTTCGATCAAAGGTGCTCAGCACATTCGTGGAGGTCCAAGGAGGATAGGGTTTAAGTCTCTTGCTGTAGTGAAAGGCCTAGGTATGAATTTGACCAAGCTCAATTTCAGGTGTTGGTCTAAAGCTATGCTAGGGGCTCTGTATGAGGGGGATTTGATGAGGCTTCTTCTTCTTTCACTGTGGTGATGGTGTGAGTAAGTTTAATTTAATTTTGGTGGAGTGTAGAGTTGTGGAAAGCTCTACCCTATCTCCGGCAAGTTTTGAGCTAAGATATTGAACTCCGACAAGGGGATTCAGGGCAATGTGG
>NW_018226807.1:0-944 GCF_001263595.1 Phalaenopsis equestris
TTTATGCATTTTCTATTCAAATAATTATATAAATTGTATGTGGCTTAGAAAATTCTACAAAATATTGTATAAGTTCCCTCTGGCTAGGGTAGTCTTAGGAAATAATTTTATAATTTTTAAAAATCAAAACATTACTATTTTGAGCAAACCTTAGTTTGGTTAAAACATTTAATTTAAAGTACACATGGATTAAAATCACTTGATTTTTGTTTTCTACTGTGTTTCATGAGTCAGAGAACTCACGATAAAAATTTCAAGTTATTTGGACATCAATTAATATTTTTAAATTGATTTTTAAAAGTGACCATCAAATTTGAAACTTAAATGATTTTTAAAAATCAAAATATAACTCCAAAAATTATGAAACTTAGTTTTTTGAGTTCTCTGATATCAGGGTTATTTAATAAAAATAAAAACCTATTTAAAATAAAAACTTGATTTTTATGTTATTTTTAGTTATTTTTAATAATTAAAAAATAATAAGAAAATCCATAAAATATTAAACTCATGGAAATGTTCCAAATTATTTCCTAAACACTTAGGACTCATTGGAATATTTTTCCAAGGTTTAAAAATAAAGATATCTATTTTTAAACCTTAAAATGATTTTAAAGGCTTAAAAATAGAATTTTCTCCAAAATAAATCTAAAAAATAAAAAAAATCAGCAAAATACAAAATAAATTTATCTGGGTTCCCTGACCTCAAATAGATTTTCCAAAAATATAAACATATGTTTCAACACTTAAATATTTTATTTTTATTAAAGTCCCCAAAACTACAATTAATTTTAATAAATCACAGAAAATTGAAAAAATTATGAAATTTTGGTCAAATTTCAAGTGATTAGGAATTGTCCTGATCATATTTTGGAATTTTTTTTGAAAACGCATATTTTTGCATGAAAATGTATATATGAATTAAAATAAATTGTGAAAATTCACAT
>NW_018226808.1:0-836 GCF_001263595.1 Phalaenopsis equestris
ATATCTCACTCTCTCTCATTTGCTCTTATCTTTTTATCTCACTAATTCTTCCACTTTCTCTTTCTGAGTCACTCACCTGCTCTTTTACCTCTCTATCTCTTGTACTCTCTATCTCTCTCCATTCCTTTCTCCCTCTTTCTTATCTACCAATCTCTTTCTATATATCTCTCATGCTCTCTCTTCCTCTCTTTCTCTAGCTCATTCTAATTCTCTCTCTTTATCTTTCTCCCTCCATCTGTCTCTATTACTCTCTCTGTGACTTTATCGTTCCCTCTCTCCATATCTTGCTCTCTCACCCTCTCTTTTATTATCTCTCTTGCTCTTTTCTCTCATTCTTTGTCACTTGCTCTCCATCAATTTCACTTCTTGCTCTATCTCTCTCTCCCCACTCCCACCACTCCCTCTTTCTCTATCTCTCTATCCCTACCCCACTCTAACTCCATACACACCTCCAAAACTTCTCAAGAATTATCTTTAATCATTTTTCTCTTTCTTCCCCTCCAACCCTTTCTTTAACTCTCTCTTCTTTTGCTTCCTATCTTTTCCCAGCCGTCTGTATCTTCCTCTCTCTTCCTCAATTTAACTCTCTCTCCCTCTACCTCTCTTGTTCACTATAACTCTCCCTCCCTTATATCCATCATTCTCTCATTACTCTATCTCTCTTTTACTCTCTCTATTCTTTCTCTCTTCTCCCTCTCATTATCTCTCTCTCTTTCTTGCTCTATCACTCTCTCTCTCCTAACATCTCCCTTTCTCTTTTCCTACTATCTCTTCTTTCCTTTTTCTATTCCTCTCTCACTCTCTCTCATTATCTTTATCTCTCTCTCACTATCTCT
>NW_018226809.1:0-347 GCF_001263595.1 Phalaenopsis equestris
ATCGTAGATGCTTAGTCGGGCAGGTAACTTCCTAAAATGAGCTAGCACATTGTAATCTACATTGTATGATACTCCGATTTTATCTTGATTATGTGGTTCTTCCACTGGCAGAGGTGGGGTATCTCTTCTTGAGTCATTATTTTTTTTCCTTTGTCTGCTGGAGCTGTTCTTGGTGGTAACACTTTCCCGCTTCTTAAGTTGACTTCTGTGACTTCTTCTTCTTGAGATATCATTGTTGAATCTTCTGGTATCTTTTCCTCTTCGTCGGTGAGATCTAAGTTGATGGTGAGCGGTGCACCATGACTCTCAAGGGTTGGCTCTTCGTTATCAGTGTTGTCGTAAGCAAT
>NW_018226810.1:0-8133 GCF_001263595.1 Phalaenopsis equestris
ATATATTTAGACGAAAAAAAGTCATAACCAAATAAATTTGAAAATACATCAACTTTATGAACTTTGATTCCACTACTGCATTACAAATGCGGTAACTGATTATAAAAATAAAAAGGGAAATATAAACGATATTTTCATCTGCATTCTATCATCAGGATCTCACCTTTACCGCCAGAAGCAGCAACTGCAATCCGCTCACCAGCCTTGAACAAATGATTTTCCATGATAACTCGATGAATCTCCTCCTCGAATGCAGCATAAAAGCACTCTCTACAAATCTAAGAATAAAAATTTGCAGAACTTAAAACCTGTTTGCAGGAGTATGCATAAAGTTCTGAAACTTACAAATGTATAGAACAGGCTGCAAAACAAACAATAAGCACAACCTTAACACCAGAATCTCATATCAGGAATGCTTCTAAGCAAACAAATTAAGTTTTCATATGAAGCAAACTCAATGCTTAGCAGGTAAATATTTATAGGAAGTTGGGTAGAATTCTAAAACCATAATGATGATCAGTACAATCATAACAGCGACAATTTCAGCATAAACTGTTTTGATCGAAAAACAATATCTTGCACCTTTACAGATTACAAGTTCATTAAAATTGTCTATTGGGATATCATATACACTAACTAACTTTATGAGGAAAAAATAGAACTACATAATATTGTCAGGAAATCTTCTTGAATTGTGCCTTTTCCGTATCATACTATGAGTAAATCTATCCTTCAAAAGGTGGCGTGAAATCCACAAAACAAAAATGAAAATCTTGCAAACATTGGAAGTAACACCTTGCATGACAAGTTGATTAATGCAAACATACAGAGAGAGAAAAAGATCCAACAACATTTATCACAGAAACTAATCCTGCACATTTAAAAGGCAAACTAAGCACCTAACTTTATGAGGATGATGCTAAAACTTAGACGGAATGATTCATACAAGAGAACGAACGCTTAAATTAGCACTTTTAGAAATAGAAAGAAGAAGAAGCAGAAATCGGGAAAGTGAGAGAGGCAAAGTGAGCCAGAGTGTGTGTGAGAGAGAGAGAGAGAGACAAGAGAGGAATTGAATGTCTTGAGCATGCTTTGGAGAGAATTTCTTCCTTGAAAAATAATTATATTGATCAGTAATTCATTTAAATTCTCTTAAAAGCATCCTCTATTTTGAAATGAATTTTATATGATATTAAATAAGAAAAGAAATAATCTAAGTGCAATTAACATAAGTAAATCAATGATCAGACATAAAAGGCAATTCTTTTATGCAATAAACATCCACATAAAGCAGCATTTGGTTATAACTTTATAGCATGAATTATCCTACTATGTCAAGGGCTGACATGTCCAAAAATGGCAGATCCAAATTACACAAGTGATAACATGTTAGATGACTATGTTCTACATCAAGTTCCCCAGGGAGCAAAGAACCCTTCAAAAATGTTACAAAAAACATTACCGTCACTATGATTACAATGCACGGACAAAGTAAATCCACATTTTAAAGAAATAAAATAACTACCAGATTGCCACAAAATAGTTCCTAGAACCCTAAATCCTAACGCCAGGCCAGAAAAGAGTGAAAATGAAGATGATTGACAACAATGTGTTCAATCCAAGCACGAAGAAGTTGTTTTCCATTCAATGTCATTAATGCAACTTTCTTGTCATTGCAGTCTTTTATTGCATCAAAAACTTCAATAATGGCTTTAATTGAAATACTTTTTACGCCGCCTAGCTTTTTCAAGCACTCGTTCATTGGCGGGGGATCAAGTTGTTCCAGTGACAGATTTAATCTTGCCAAATTCTCATTCTGTTTTTTCAGAGGTTTATGCAAAGCATCCATTGCAGCTTGTTTCTTTATATGCCGTGAACCCTTCCTCATATCTCCATTAGACCGTTTGGACCCACTTCTATAAGTTGATGTAAGTTGAGTTGATTGGTAACCATCATCACCAGCATAGGCAAAGGATACAGCACCATCAAATGAATCAATGAAACAGACACCATGGGCTGACATGAAGTCATCTCCTGTAGACTCAACCTCTTCGACATCCAATGTGTCATTTTTTATCTTGTTTATGAGCAAAAGCTGACTTTTTGAATGACTTCATGTACTGGCGAACATGTCGTCAATGCAATTTTTTTCAAATAGGTCGTATTGGTGAAACAGGCTCCTCCGAAAGCGAGCTATATTGGGGGGGTTCTCCTATAGAAAATAGTTAGCCATGTGAGAGCTTTCATATCTACCTTATGTCAAGTAATAATTATAAGATAGCAGGCCTGAATACATTCATACCTTTATTACTTCATCCCATATTTCATCAGCTGTGACCAGAATGTGCAATTGTTCATCTCAACTCCAACCACTTTTGTTAGATAACTGGTACAACATCCGAAAGTCAGTCTTCATGTTATCGAATCTCATAGTAGTAACTGCTTCTGTACATGTTATGCCTAATCTTTGGTTATGCGTACAAACAACCTCACACCGCATATCCCTCTTAAGTACACAATTTAACATGTTCCCGTGGAGAAATTGTTCCATAAGTAATTCCCAAATATAACATTATGTTCCTCGGGCCACTTAGTTGTCCTGTTAGAGCTACTTAATCCGCCTACATGGATAGGCAAATCTTCCTTAGCAATAAATTGTGAACTGGAACCAACACGACATACAGACTACCCTTTCCATAATTTCTTCATATCTGCCATTTAGTTTGTCGATGCACACCGTAAAGGACACAAAAAAGAAGAGACCAGATATCGAGGATTAGTTATCTTGGAAACAATAACAGCCAAGAAATTGATGCTCCGTGAATAATTGCCTCACATAATGATTCGTGAAATAAGTGTCTAACATAAGAAAATAATTGAATCATTAAAAATTTTTACCACTTCCTTTGGAAAAAAGTCTTCTTAGCATATTCGTTTGATCCACGTGGTAAGTTGTTCACATTTGTGGATTCCTGATCAAATCTACATGTCATAAAAGTAGAGATTGTTTCATGAGTTTGTTCCCCTGAATTTCTCTTGCGAATTGATTTTCTCCTGTGTGACATCATGCTCGTTTCTTCAGAATCAAAACTGAATTTACAAGGTCCAAACTGAAGTCTCAGAGCTTGTTGCAGCCTCTGAATTACTCCTACCCAGCCACTCAAAATTTGAAGCTAACTACGTTTCCGTATAACACTTTCGTTCCTTGCTTACTTCAACAAATACAATACTACTAAAATTCAAACCTAAAGCATAACCTGTTTAAATAAACGCATATTTTCAACATTTCTTGCATTTCTACGACTGGGGTTTCATCATAGTGTTAACAAGCTTCATTATTTCCATATAGTTTATACAAACACACCTGTTCTAGGGTTTTAGGCCTTCTGAGGACGGGTCTCCTCTGACTGCAGATTGAGCACAGGCGACTCGCAGCTTTTCTGCCCTCTTCCATGGTGGTGAGCATACCAATCATTTCTCCACAGCTTTGACCTAAAATCGCCAGTCTTACGAACCTCTCTTCGTCTTTGGAGACTGGTGGTTCCGCCACGAGCAACCGTCGCGATGTCCCCTGTCGTCGAGGTTTCCGGTTTCCGTAAAAATGGGGTGGATGGGGCGTTTAGGGTAGAAGGAGAGTATTTTTAAAATTATATTTGCTTAAAAAGTTAATATTAATAAAGACTTAGGATTGATTAAATGGAATTTATCATTTTTAATTATTTTAATGAACTCTTAATAAATTTTATTTAAAATATTAATTTATATTAATTATGATCCTTAGCATGATTATAATTGATAAAAAAATTTATTAAATAATTTTGATGATCAGTCAATCAAATTAAATACATAAAAATTAATTAAAAATAAATATAAATTTTTTTTAATGTTTTCTCTGAATTGGAATTTCTGTTTCATTGGCTTATTAAATTATTAATTAATGTTTAAATGAGATGTTTAATTAGTATAATTATGATTTAATAAAATTAATAAAAATTTATACAATAACAACAACAATTATAAGTTTTTCTCTCATCAAGGGTCTATTTGGGGCAACTGCAACTTAATAAGAAGCTGTTGTAGATAACTTAATTGTATGTTTGTTTTTTGTAATTTGAAAACAACTGATTGTAGTTGTTTCTGAACAAATGACAAATTTGCTCATGTATAGCGATATTATTTGCAATATAATTGTTCATACAAGTGCATTATATACTTTAAAAACAAATATCCAATATAGAATATTATAAATAAAGATAGACAACTCACTTAACAACGAGTAACATGACTGTCAAATTTAAGAAAATGAATATTAAAACAACAATTAATAATATGATAATATTATTTTTAAAATGTAAACGGCGTATGTCGCGAGCTAAACCGTCCTCCAGGAATACTCTCTATGGTCGATCACTATCAGCGGTGAAATCTTCTTGTTCCTTTATCCACCTCATCTATCCACCGAAAATAGTCATAGTTTTCTGTGAGTCTTTGTGGACACCTGTAAAATAGTCTCTCGCAACTATGTGGTTAAGGTGAAGTTAGCTGAGAACTGTAATGTCCGCATTAACAGTGCAATCCTCTGGAGATACCGGAAATCCTTGAGCTTATCTTTCCCGAAAACTTAAAAAATTAATAACATAAGTAATTCATTAAAATTTATTTAGTTGTGAGGTCTTAAAAAACTAAGAAATATAAACAAATGAATATGTCCCTACAAGAAGACTTAAAAAATTAATAACATAAATAATTCATTAAAATTTATTTAGTTGTGAGGTCTTCAAGAACTAAGAATTATAAACAAATGAATTTGTCACTAAAAGAAGACGACATACCTGATAAAAAATGATCTTTGTTTTTCTTTAACCCACATAATATTAAGCTCGTATATTGTCATTTACATATCACAAAAAAGGTTATCCAAAAGAACCTAAAAAACCTTAGCACCGAAAAAATGAAAGGAACTTGGGTGTTTTCTTTAGGATTTCACACATGACACCAATCAATAATGACATATAGGTCATCAAAAGAACTCATAAGGTCAAACGACTCATCATATATCTCAAAAATCTACAAAAAGAAAAAAAATAAGAAATGCAAAAGGAAAAAAAAAAACATGTAAATTGCATAAAAAACTAAAATAAGAAATTATGAAAGTAGAAGGAACAGAAATAAACATAAAATGTATAAAATATTGATACAGTAAACAGTAAATATCTTCAATAATCATTACAATTTAAAAAAATAAAAACCAACATTCTCTTCAATCATCCTCAAACTATCGCATTCGTAATTCGTTCTTTCAATTCTGTCATCTAGCTTGTGCCTTCCTCATTTTTAGTGCAGCTCTCCGGAGCATCATATTCGGCCTATGACAAAGATTGTCCAAGCTGGTACGTATAAGTCTTAGTAGGGATATGTGCAAGATCCTCATCAGTCCTATGAAAGTCGATGTCATTGTGGGAAAGATGTCGTCGAATATAATTATGAAAAGTCATTGTGAAAATCACAATCTGCACCTACTTGAAAAACAAGTAAGATGACATATTGTGAAGTTCAACTCATATCTTCTTACAAACACCAAATGTCCTCTCAATGACAACGCGTAAAGAGGATTGTCTTTTGTTGTTGAATATTTATTTCCCGCCTCACACTACATTGTTGGTTCGCTCAAACTCAGGTATATTATATCTCATCTCAGAATAGGGCTTAAGATACCCTCATTGCAAAGGATACCCTGAATCAAACAAATAATATTTATCTGATGTGAATTGAATGATTAGTGTTGAAGGAAAAAAGCTAAGAGAGTAGCTTAGTTTCAAGCGAATTTGTGGGTGAATGTGAGAAGTTTTGTTTGTTATTATGAGTTGTAGATTTAAAAATTCAATTGTCATGTGTATTATTTTCTCAACCGGGCATGATAAAAGTGAAGCACATGTTGAACTCGCATATTGTCATGACATTCTGCATCGAGGACCCACAACGACTGATAAATGCAATATTCTCTTTATTTAGAACAGACACATAAATGTATATTCCATCAATTACTCAAATGTAGTTTTAGAAAGATAACAAAGGGTTACGTAATTATGATATTTATATGAAAAATTGAATGTAAAAAATAAAAGAAATTATCTTAAAATATGACATATACCGTGCATCATGCGAAATCTCTATAGGGGTCCATTCGAATGTAGAATCTGCTGGCATTATGACTTGTGAAAAAAGTGACATGTGTATTCAACCATATTGAGAAGTATTTGCAAATCATTTCAGAAGAGTGTTGAAATGCTTCATTGCTCTTTGCAATGATTTATTCTGCGATAAAATGTACAGGGTTATTGCTAACATCTCTCGTGAAGACGTTTTAGAGAAGTCATAAAGCCTATGAATTCTGTGTAGTTCCTTCAACGAATCGGTGAATACCGCTTATATCATGCAAAATATATTGTTAAATCTCGTTCGGTGGCCCGCAAGCAACTCCACAACCTAGTTGTCGCTAACATATGAGGATGTCATGCAAGTGGAGTGCTCTAAGTACGAGTTATAATATTAAAGGATCAAATTTATTTCAATTCAATTACGATCCATCATTGACTCGAATTAAGATCGAAATAAATTTTTATTTATTTACATATTTAATAGCTAAACTTTTAGTTTCACATGCTTAACGCATTGTCAGCTTGGTTGGTGAGGGATAGTTTGCTTGAGCGGAGTTTGAAGGGTTCAAATCCCCTCTTTTAGATCACTACTATGTTACCATGCAAACTATTTGAATAATCACATGTGCAATTCATTAATTCATTTTGAATATAAAAAAAAGTATAAGGTCGCAAAAAAGTAGTTTAATATTTTTAAATGCAAATGAAAAACTTGTGCAGAAAATTAAATAAATACATTGATATGAGAGCTTACTCTTATATATATATATATACATGCATACATACATGCATACATATGTGCAATATATATATATATATATATATATATATACATGCATGTATGTATGTATGTATGTATATATATATATCATGGGCACACGTGTTCTATAGAATCTCACTCCAAAATTATGTCTTTTGTTCCTACTCCTCTGATCCTTTTCTTTATATAAACACTACCACATCCAAAATTAGTTTCATCAATCATATCTCAAGCTTTCCTTGTCCGATGAATTCCTCAAGGAAATAATCTTGTGTTATCATCTCGTTATATCTTGACATTGTCACACCCCATTTTTATCATGTCATCGTCCAAATCCTACACATTTAAACCCCCCACGATTTTCTATGGCAAAGCTAAGACGTTGTTTTACAATTACAATGCCAAACCAAGCCTCTCAACACATCAATGAAACTCACCAAATGATCATATGAGCTAAAAAAATAGCATTCACAAACTAATCTAAGAACTCACTCACAACTAAACTAAACCAATCACTTAATATTGAGCCCACAACCATTATCTATTCAATCAAAGAACGTAATTAGTTTTGGGAGGTGCTAAGAGAAATATGATGCTCTTACGTGCAATGAAACATAAAATGCAGTTGCTCTTACCTCTGCTTAAAATCTTGTAAAGTGCAATGAATTATTTGGATTTAGTATAATATTAATGCCTTCTTTGATATTTATAGTGATTGGTTAGTTGATAAATATTTTCACCAATAACTCATAATTAACAATCATGATAAATTTTGTCCAATTGTAATTATCAAATTATGGTGATCATTTCAAAAATTAAATGCTAGCAATGTTTTGTTCCAATGTCATTTCCTTGTGAATATCTTCATGGACAAATGCTCAAGCATCAACGACATAAATCATTTGACATACATATGCATATCTCATAGAGGCATTTGTGGCCTTAAATTAGTGCTTAATATATCATATGTACTTATGATCGATACATCTCTCTTCGGGCTCAACATTGGTGACATTTTTCTATCATGCATCTAATTAATTCCAGTGACATAATTATCACATATAACTTTAACATTAATGTCATAGAAAGCTCTGTCACCCTTTTCTTGCCCAACAACTTGATACACGGACTTTGTGCCACTACGTTACTTTCTTGATAGTGAAGCTATTTTACTCCCTCGTGAACTCTTCTCATCTTAATATTATTACATTTTTA
>NW_018226811.1:0-280 GCF_001263595.1 Phalaenopsis equestris
AAAAACACAAAATAAATTTCTCTGGGTTTCCTGACTTAAGAGAGATTTTTTAAAAATATAAAACATATTTCTCAACAAATAAAATATTTTATTTTTATTAAAGTCCTCAAAACTTCAATTAATTTTAATAAATCACAAAAAATTCAAAAAATTATGAAATTTTGAGCAAATGACTTTTTGGCCTAGGACTAGCTCACATTAAAATTTCAACTGAATAGGAATTGTACTGATTATCTTTTGGAATCTTCCTTGAAAATGCACATTTTTGCATGAAAATAAT
>NW_018226812.1:0-319 GCF_001263595.1 Phalaenopsis equestris
ATTTAGAGTTTTACTCGCATAATATATTACTTTAACAACTTTGTCATACCTTTGCCCTAGAGCAACTCCAATAGCATGATCACGAGCATCACACATTATTTCAAATGATTTCTCCCAATCCGGTGGAGCTATTATAGGAGTAGTGATTAATTTTTCTTTTAGTAATTCAAATGCTTTTATGCATTCCTCATTAAAATTAAATTTCATTTACTTTTTTAAAAGTTGACATAATGACTTAGTAATTTTTTAATTTTTTTTTATATAATGCTTGTAGAAACCAACAAATCCTAGAAAACTTCTTACCCCTTGTCGGCGCTAT
>NW_018226813.1:0-234 GCF_001263595.1 Phalaenopsis equestris
TTTTAATGATATATACATGCAACTAGCTCAACATAGTAGAATGTCTTAGAGGCTGTTTGGGATCACTTTTAATTTTGATTTATATTTTTAATATTTTATATTTTTATTTAAAAGAAAACAAGTTTAGCTTTGTATAACATGCTTATTGATTTTTAAAAATACTTAAAATAATTTTTAGATGTCTTGAGTGTTCTTAAAACTAAATTAATTTATTTTTAATAACTAAAAATAAAA
>NW_018226814.1:0-465 GCF_001263595.1 Phalaenopsis equestris
TGATCAACAATTTTCAAGATTTTTTGAGATATTTAGAAAGCTTACAATTAATATTCTTTTTGTAAAATTTATGGAATAAATGTCAAGTTATTCAAAGTTTATGAAAGGAGTTTTATATAAAACGGAAGTTTGAAGATTATGAGATTTTTGCACTTATTGAATAGTGTAGTGCCATAATTCAAAAGAAGCTTCCTCATAAGCTCAAAGATCCTAGTGCAATTGGAGAAAAATTTATGGAAATGCTTTATGTGATTTGGGTGCAAGCATTAATCTCATGCCATTATCTATATTTAGAAGACAATGTTTAGGAGATATTTCTCCCACTACTATAACCCTACTGTTAGTTGATCAATCTATCACTTATCCTAAAGGGGTTATAGAAGATTTATTGGTTAAAGTGGATAAATTTATCTTCCCTGCTAATTTCATTGTATTGGATATGGAAGAAGATAAGGAAATTCCTAT
>NW_018226815.1:0-779 GCF_001263595.1 Phalaenopsis equestris
ACCGGTGTCGCTCTAATCAACTTTATCATCCCCCAAGAAAATTTAAAGATTTACGACCATGGGGCCACCTGATTTAACATCATAACTTGACACCCTAGAAAACTCAAACTTGTCACGGCAAGGAGCTTGGAGTTAGCATGGTGGGCAGCACGACCATCTTCAACAGTAAAACATGACTTCAACAGCTAAACTAATTCATTCATTGGAATTAAACAATCACGCCATATAGGATTTTGAGGTTGTCCGCTTATGCAACATAAATCATCACCTCATCTTTAGGCTTTTGTATAGCTCTGCTATATAATATAAGCCCTAACTTATCTTAGGATTCCGAGATTGTCATTCGTCACGACCTAAATCCTCACATCTTTCAGGTTATTTGTGTGATCCTTCCACACAAATGTAAGCCCCACATTAATAAAATTGGCAGGATGAAACACTTAAATTTTTCTCCTTAAAATTGAAGTCAAACAATAGGATAGACTGGGAAGGCAACGAGGTTCTCCTCCAGATCTGTCATTCTCTAATTTTTTCCTCTTTTGGATTCTATAATAAATGTCCCAAATTTGAACAATTCCCCTTTCACGCCTCTTTGTCCGATTTCATTGAAAAGTCATTTCCTTTGAATTCCTTGAAGATAATATTTCTTGATTTTTATCGAGAGTTTTCTTAAATGACTTCGGTCATTTAAGATGTAATTAACTATTGGGGCTTGCCCTTATAAGAAGCTTTTCTCGAACCTACTTTAATATAAACCTTATTTAATTCTTCATATTAAA
>NW_018226816.1:0-775 GCF_001263595.1 Phalaenopsis equestris
ATGTTTGGTTCAATTAAGGTTACATCCATTTGATGTATTCGGCATAAATCTATTTAAAAAAAAATTTCATGTGCTAAATCCGTTAAATCCAACTTATAATTGGATTTAGTAAATCCGGATTTAATACACCGGGAAAACAAAAATTGAATTTAACTTAACAGCAGATTTGTCTAACCTGTTTATTGTGATTGGCTGGATTTAGATTATATCTAACTTAAATCCTCTTAAAAGTATCGTACTAAACTCCCCCTTAGGGTGATGGTAACTTTACGTAGAGGGATTATAGGATATATCCATCTTTTTCATTTTTCCATAGCTTTTTTTTTTTTTTACTTATTGTATTCTCTAATTTCATTTCTAATCAAGTTGTGCTATTGCTAAACAATATGTGCTAAAGCAGAAGAGAGATGGGAGATTGCGATGAGCAACAGATGTTGAATGAATATTACGAAAAACAATGCTTTAAGATTGGAAGTTGCAAAAAAGTTTTATGGCAAGTTTTGTTTGTGCAGTGGTGCTGGACACGATCTCCAATTTTTTTGCATTGCTTGTCATGATCTACAATAGCCTTTCTCCATATTTCTTTTTGGTGATGACTACAACTTGAGTAATAAATTAAATCTAAGTTAGCAATTGAATTAAGGTATTGTGATAACAAAAAAAAAAGAATATTTAGAAAAACATTATATATTTAATCCTACCTCTAGCTTGAACTGTTTATTGTGTTTAGCTGGATTTAAGTTAAATCTAACTTAAATCCTCTTAAAAGTATCCT
>NW_018226817.1:0-896 GCF_001263595.1 Phalaenopsis equestris
GACCAGATGCTCCATCTAGATCGACCTACCACTTGTTCCTTTGCATGTTATGGATGTCCATGTACATGTTTTTCTGCATGATCGATATCATCTCCTTAAGTTGCATTCTTTCGGGTCACTATCTTACCAGTATACCCTCTTTTCAGGCCCCTGCCGCTACAGCATGCCTACCTTCTGGTCATTGCCTTACCGACATACCCTCTTTTCGGGCTACTGCCACCATGGCATGCCCATTCCTTCAGGTCACTATCTTACCGGCATACCCTCTTTTTGGGCCGCTGCCGCCACGACATGCTCATTCCTTCGGGTCACTGCCTTACCGGCATACCCTCCTTTTGGGTCACTGCCGCTACGATATGCTCATTCCTACGAGTCACTGTCTTACCGGCATACTCTTTATCACTACTTATATGTTTGATTTGCCTGCATTAGCATTTGCATTTGCATGTTTGCATGGATAGCGAGCCAGGTTCGTTAGGAGAGTTCATTAGGAGAGTGACCCCGTGTTGGTCGCGATGTCTTAACAAACATTGCTTGTTGGGTTGATCCGAGTGAGCAATGTTAGTTAAGTCATCGGGATTGACATGAGTACGACTGTGCTAAAGATCTAATAGATCTAACTCGTGTCACCATTCTTCATGACAGCCTTTAGATCCTTTGGATCTTTAGTATGGGGCCGATATGATGACCCTGTAAAAGTCAATTACACCTAGACTTACCCCCCACTTAGATACTAGGTTGATGCACTTTTTTGTTAGATGGTGTGCTAGGCTAGGATTTAGGGTGCTAGATAGTCTTTTTGATGTCTGACTATTGTTCTCTGTTGGATTGGTTGCCCTAGTCAAACATTTTTCTTTTGCATACTGCATATGTGTGGTAGTGCGTTAGGGCGTTCA
>NW_018226817.1:1930-3276 GCF_001263595.1 Phalaenopsis equestris
CGACCCAGTTACCTCTACCTTTTAGGGTCACTCTACCTTCCTTTTTGTTGAGCCCCTTTGAGCTCTGTCGCTCATTGACCTTTTTGATATCACTTTGACGACCCGATGCCGATGAGCTGCCGCCCATTTAGGATACAACAATTTGTCCTCTGCCCTTACAGCCCGGATGCACTATGACGAGATGATTTAGGTTAGTTTGTGGGCCCCGTGTGCTGGTTAGCCACTACCCACTCGGGATGTGAGAGATTCACTCTCTGCTCGATTGCTTAGCGTAAGCTTTAAAGCATTGGGGCCATTCCCATACGGAATAACCTTCCTTTGATTGCCTATACCCCAGGTTTATGATAATATGAAGCGAAACTCCTATTATCGAGAGTATTCTTGGGTATCCTCCAAACTGTAATTAACCAGTAGGAACACGTTCCTTTGGGAGTGCTCTTGACCCCAGAACATGTACATACACTTGCCTCTCTGGTTATGGATAGTCTATGTAGATACTTATTTCGCGGATATTGGTTTAAGGTGCCTTCGCCCAATCTTGTTTGGGCTGACATTCTTAACCTATCTTTGTGAGGTTTATCACATTTAGACTCTCCACATTTTACTTTTTCTCTTGTTTTTCACTTTGTCGTATGTCCCTTCTTATTTGCTTTCTCTCCTCTTCGAATCATTTATATGGTTCGGTAGGGAGATTTATTTGAATGAGGGAAGTATACAACGATTGACAAGCTGGTGACTCCTTTTAAAATAAAAAAGAGAAAAATGAACGGAAAACAATTACTTGGGGTGGAAACAAACAATGAGAAAATAATTATGCAAATCCTAATGGGAGTTAGAATAATCAGGTGAACACAAACTATAGACCTTCATATCCATCGAACTCTAACAATGATCAGCAATTTGAGGATAATAAGATGTCTATGGAAGAAGTGGTGCTACAAATGGAAAACCAGTTGCAAAGTAAAAATGCTGTGATTAGAAATATAGAGAATCAACTGGGATAAATTGCTAATTCACTTAGCAATATACCCCAAGGAACACTTCTTAGCAACATTGATATAAACCCTAAAGAGAACACTAATGAACAAGTACAAGCTGTCCAATTAAAAAGTGGAAGAGAGATAAAGGATGTGGTTAGAAAAAAGAAAGATGTTTTGAGAGAAACAAAGGAAACTAAAAGACCTGAAGAACATGTTTCTAAAGATCTGAAAAAATTAATATCTCCAACTAAAATCAATTTAAAAAGACCACCACCTCCATTTCCTCAAAGACTTAAACAGCATGAGTTGGATAAAAAATTTTCAAAGAACGTACTTAAGAAGATTATGATAAATATTCCTTTCACT
>NW_018226818.1:0-823 GCF_001263595.1 Phalaenopsis equestris
ATCTTTCCTTGTGGCGAGATTTAGTTTTCTACAATCAATGCATATTCGACACCCTGTGATTTGTTTAGTAGGTATTAATTCATTATGTTTTTTTACAGTCATAGCTACTCCTCCTTTCTTAGGAACACAATGAATTGGACTAACCATGCACTATTTGAAATAGGGTAGATAATTCCAGCATCTAAGCACTTTAGAGTTTCTTTCTTAAAAACTTCTTTCATAATAGAATTCAATCTCCTTTAAGGATCAGCCTTAGGTTTGCAATTCTCTTTCATATGAATTCTATGCATACAAATTGAAGGACTGATTCCTTTAATATCAGCTATTCATCAGCTATTATCCATCCAAAGGCTTTTTTAAATTTTTTCAAAATTTTCATCAATCTTTCTTCTTCCATTGTTAATTTTGAGGAAATTATAACTGGTAAAGTAGAAGAATCACATAAAAAGACATACTTCAAATGTTCAGGAAGTAACTTCAACTTATGTTCAAGAGGGTTTTCTAATGATGGACAAAATGATTTATCTTTTTCTATGGTGTCCAAAATTTTGAAACTTTCTTGAACATAGTTTGAATCTTTCTTATAAAGATCTTCACATTGATCTAATTCCTCTTTTTGCTCGTGTTTCAAATCTTTGATTTCAGATTTCTCTTCATAATTAGTTTTGAAATGACATTCAGTCAAATATCCTATAACATTCAACATCTCAACCTTTTACAAGATATTTCATTAATCTTGAAATATTGAAAGTAACCATTTGATCATTGATGTGCATTATTAATTTCCCCTTCTACACATTTATCATTGCTCTTCCTGTGGCTA
>NW_018226819.1:0-212 GCF_001263595.1 Phalaenopsis equestris
TTACAAGATATGGAATGTCGAGAGTAATTATTATAAATGGAGGAACTCATTTTAAGAATAAGAGAATCAATAAATTAATTTAAAAATATGATATTATGCATAGATTCTCTACTGCTTATCATCCTCAAACTAGCGGTCTAGCAGAAATATCAAATCATGAAATAAACAAATTTTAGAAAAAAGTTGTAAATCCCTATATATTGGATTGGTCT
>NW_018226820.1:0-3162 GCF_001263595.1 Phalaenopsis equestris
ATAATTTAAATTCATTAGAGAAATATTTCAAACCACTTGAAATTTTATTTTTACATGCATAATACTTTACGTATAGATGGAAAGATGGATTTGACTATTAAAAAATGATAAGAAGGGTTACTTTTCATATGATATTTATAATTATGCAAAATTTTAATGTGAGATAAGTAAATATAAAAATTTTGGATGCTATGAATACAAAAGCCTCTAAATATTTTGATAAAAAAATACATTTAAATTCATTAAGTTTAGTTTATATTTGACTAAAATTCAACTTAAATTTTTGTTGCTTGATTTACAATGTTTGGCCATATTCGTTTAACCATCTTTGTTATTCATCATCAAACAAACATTGTTATAAATTAAGTGTTTGTTTGGGTCAACTACAGCTTATTGAATAATCTGTAGATAAGCTGATTAAAAATAATCTGCCGATAAGCTAGGTGAGGTGGCGATTATAAATTTTTATTTTTTTTTGGGAAAAACCGAACCGTAGGCAGAAAGCTGTCACCGCACCTATATATGTGCGGTGTGAAAATGTTGTTTTCAGCATTTTGAAAATGCATAAGCTGCCAAAATGCTGTTTACCCAAATAAGTTAGGTGTGTTTTCAAAACGCCACCGCTCTAAATGAACTGCCCCAAACGAACCCTAATTGTGGTCAGATTACTACTTTATAGCCGTCGCAGCTCATTTGTTACAACACAATCAAACATCATATGACTTATTATCTTAATCATCATCGACACCTTCCACCACTTCTTCAACATTCTCTACAACGATCCTGCAAGATAAATATTGTTAGGTATGACTCATATATCATAAATGGGACAGATGCTGGAGCGGAGCGGAGCCCATGAGCGGAGTCCAATCGGGGGAGTTTCATCATGTGGGTTGGGGGTGCGGGGGTAACACCTCGCAGTTTGGTACAGAGGTAATTTAAGTAATTACATATTGTACTATAGGGTTATATATATGTCATGTTTGTAACCCTATGTGAGATTCTGAGATTATGACTCTTGTATTTTGCACTCTTTTCCGAATATTGAAAAGGAAGTCGCCACTCTGGTCCCGATGACGTAGGCATATTTGCCGAATCTCGTAAATCTCTGTGTGTTCTTCTTTGTTCCTGCGCCGCCGAAACTTTTTGTGTTGATTCTTATTTTTTTTCGCCCTAATTTCTCAACAAATATATTATCCTCCCCTTTATAATTCATTTTCATATTTTTCCTATTTAAATAGAAGATTGTGCTTTTATAACTTTACCCATATAGATCTTTCCCATAAAATTAAAATATAATTTCTTTTCCTCTTTGGCAGTAAATTTTCTTACACACGATGAACATAATTTAAATTATTTCATAAATATTTACTAGGGTTATTATTTTGTTCGATTATGTAGGAACTAAATATTTATGCTTTTTTATTATAACTAAAATGAGTTTGTGACCACCTACAATGAGTGCCCAAAACTTACAAGCCTACAAGAAAAAATCAAAATAAATAAATATATTTTGATTTTGTCTTTTTGAGTCATTTCTCATGATCTTTTCTTTTTCATCTTTAATTAAATTTTCTTACTCTTTTTGGATGATTGAGTTTGATTTCTATATATTGTTTCTTTTGTGGTTTTGGGGTTGTTTTGTGTGGTTTGATTCCTTTGCGAATTAATGTTACTTGTTGATTTGGGAGGCAGCTCGAATACTGTTCGGGTTTTGGTTCGATCTGTTTGATGACTTTCAATGATTTTTAGTTTCTGGGTGGTTGTTTGATGAAGTGGCTTTTTGATTTAGCTTTTGCGTTTTGGGGTTATTCTTTATGGGTTGATCCCTTTGTTGATTGTTACTACTTGTTTATTTAGATGACTGTCTGGTTACTGTTTCAGTTTTAGCTAGATCTCCTTGATTTTTAGAGGTTATTTTTACTTTCGGGGAGGCTGGCTGATGATGTTGATGTACGGTTTGGAGCTGTTTGGATTTGTTTTTGTTTTATTTGGAAGGAGTTTAGTTATCTTCTCAGATATCTTCTTTGATTTTGCAGGTACTTATTAGAATCATTACCTTTCAGGCTATGTTTTAGGTTTAAGTTACGATGTTCCCATTCTTTTTCGAGTGATTTTGCTACTCTTTAGAGATTTTATTATGATATTTTCCTTATAATTAAATGTGGAAGAGAACTTAGTTTCAACCAATTATTGCAAGGAAGTGCTAAGATTTTGTTTCTTTAACTTTAGGTTGGAGTTGCTCTCTATAGTTTTGGGTTTGGCTGAGCTTATATGTTTACCTATATTTATTATTCATAAATTTGGACTTTATTTTTCTTCTATGACAATTGTCATGTATAGACTTCAAACTTCTATTGGGAGGGAATATTGATAAAAGTGAATAAAGACATGAAGGTCGAGTTTCAAGGACCGATCGCCGGCCGAAAATTTGAAGATAATATATATATATATATATATTAATATATATATATATTATAAGATGATGTTAACAATTTTTGAGAAGACAAAGTAGTGATTTCTATTACTATTTAAATAACATGTAATTTGAATTATTAGTTTTTTATTTTGAATTTCTCATATTTTTTTATGTTTAAACAAAATATATTGGCATAAATAATATTCGCAAGAATTGAGGAGTTATTTGGTTTGCTAAAAAAAAAAAAATACATTGTGATTGAAATTTAGTGTATTTGAAATGCTATGAAGTTGTTTGATTCGATGTGAAATAAAAACATGAGTTTACATTTTTCTGTTTGATTTGAAGAAAAATAAAAAATAAAATGAAGCATGTCTGATGGCAGTTTTTGGGGGACAACAATAAATATTGGAAGATGGAGTATGTGGGTGATGGTTGATAATGACAAGACAGACAGCGGAAGGTAACCTACGACTCGAGGCATGTAGGGGGTGACTGTTAGCGACAGTCGACAGGCAACCCTAAATTATAAATAATAATTTGTAATATATTTTAAAATCAGTTAAATCAAATGGAGTTGGAATACACTATTTTTGAACTATAATAAATTTCAAACTTACACTTTCACCCAACTAAAAACTAAATTTTGAAAAACCAGGTAGACATTGCATCAGGGCACCTAATATAAATTTATATCAGGTGTCCAATGACAGGATGCCACGTGCCCGAATCGTGTATGTCAG